>NW_009930407.1:1102-5431 GCF_000696875.1 Nestor notabilis | reverse complement strand
TGGGAGGACTGATGGGGAGCCATGGTCCTCTTCAACTTCAGAAGCTTCCAGGGGTCTCCCTTCCCACCATTTTTCATTCAGCTTGTGACATGAACGGTTTGGTATGGAAAAGACAGGTTGCCAAGAACATCTTCAGTGTTCCCTCAGTCTGAAAGTATCCTGTATTGCTTCGATTGTTCTATTTACTTTGTGCAGACCATTTTGTGCCCTCAGCTCTGCACAAAGTAGTAGAGCACCTGGTATAGACAGTGGTTTGCAGAAGAGGGAAAACGTTCCTTTCTCTTACTTTTCTTTCTTTCCCCTTTTCCTGGCAGAGCTCAACTGAGGATGAAGAAGAAGAGGGCGCTCTTTCCCACGTCATCCTGGAAAGAGCGCTGATTCATGAGCCTCCCGACAAAGAAACACCATCCCTAGGGGTAGGTAAAGGTGGCTCAGTGGCCTTTTGAAGGCTGCTCATGGACTCGGGAGCCTGCTCCAGGGAGCTGAATTCCACGTGCGTTGCGAGGATATCAACTTTCAGCAGTGACTGCTCTCGCTAGTTAAAAAGCCACCAAAACACGGGAGTTGTCTGCATGGATCATCTGAAATAACTCTTTCCTTGTTTTGACGACGACTCTTTTCTTGATGAGTAAAAAAGATTTGACCAGTTCTGGCCATGGATGACATGATCCTTGGTCCAGAAATAAGGATCTTAGCGTACGGCCTGAGAAGCTGAATGTTTAACAGTTATTTCAGGCTGTGCTATGGCTTTTTTTCTGCTGTTGGGAACCTGTCTCAGGTCTCCCAAACAAACAGTCATGGTATTTTGACCAATGAAGGGATCTCAAAAGTTAGCGGAAAGTTCCTCAAAACTCGAGTGAATACAGATTTGGGTATTTTAGGTGTGAGAAACAAGCTCACTTCATCAATTTTAGCCAGGGACGAAGTCTGTGGAGCAAAGAATATTTTATTTACAGCGCTGGGAGCTTCACAGGGGATTCCTCCTCTGTGGCTCAACTCTAGCTTTCCAAAAGGCTTGTTTTTCTCTCTCATATTGTTTCGTATTCATAGTTTTTCCAAGGATAGGCGGCATGTATTACAGTTAGTTCCAGGAACTCATTATCTTAAGTCTCTTTGCTTCGGCGCCTGCGCGTTGCTCTCTGGTGGTCCTGGGCTGGGGTCTCTGAGATGAAGTAAGAAGTCTTCCTCACGATGCTCTCATCACCCTTGGCCCAGTTAGTTGCTTCTGCAACCGCAAGACCAGCTGAAACTGGCCCTATCAACGGCTTCCTTCTGTTGCTTTAGCAAGTGTTATGCTTATCTTACACTCAGGATAAGCTAGACTACATTACCAGAAACTACTTTCCAAAGCTAGACTGCTGGTTTGCTTACATATCCACACAAAACACTGTAACCTAACACACATTAATATCGCCAAACTTATGACCATTAAACAAATAATTGTGTTAGCCGAAGCAAAATTTCCCCGTTCAGTTATTTATCACAATTCCACCCTTTTTCTTTTTACTTGCTAATTTTGCTGAAGCGCCATGCATTTTTTTTTCCATAGGATTTTTCCATTCTATCGAGGATTTTATCTGCCTTTTCAAGATTTTACTTTCTCTTAGTTTTTTTTGTAGAATCATGATCTTTTGAGCCCTGGATGTAGGCATTGTCGTTAATTGCATTCCTTGAATCACACTGTGGATTAATCTCATAAAACAGGGTATTAAACAGGGTAGAAATAAAAGCCATGCTAAAGCACACAATAATTTATTCCACCAAGTAACTCCTAATAACCCACCCCACCAACCAGCGTCTTTCATGGATTTCCATCTTTGGACTGGTACATGCACCATTTTTTGAGTATCTGTAGCAATCTCCTGTACTGCCACTCCATTATCATCGATTTTTCAACAACAATCAGAAATGTTGAATTTCTCACAAACTCCCCCTTCTACAGCTAAAATATAATCTAATGCTAGCCGGTGTTGATAAACTGCTGCTCTTCTCTGTGTTTGTTGATGAGGCAATAGTTCCAGTATTGAAGCTGTCTTGTTAGTAATTACCTCTAACTTTGCCTGTAGTCTCGTAATCCAATTTAACATATAAATAGGAGTTCTGTACCCCCAACTGCCATCCTGGGCCCAAGTTGCCAGTCCGTATATTTCTATAATCCTTTGAGGGGGCCACTCATCTTTCCTCCATTTTTGATGCCCCGTTATTATGCTCCTTCTTTGTCTCTTTAGGTTTTCATAAACCGGTACCCCAAGTTCATTACTACCTTCGGGTGGCAATAAGAAAAATCCTGGGTGGATTATTCCCAAGGTGTAAGTCCCTTCCCAGTAAGGTGGGAGTTCTGGATATGCTCGTTTTCCACATATCCAAAATAACCCATCTGGTGCCTGCCAGAACCCCTTTTTTTTATTTTCTATGTTTTTCCAATAGCGTGAAATGTCCTCTACTCCTGAAAATGGATTTATACCCTCACCTTTGCATTTGAAAAGGTTATCATTTGCTATCTGAGTGCAATTTGCACTTGCACTCCACAGGGCTCTGTATGACTTTGGAGGCTTGGGGAACCATGTTCGAGTTGTGGAGTTGGTTCTTAAAATTCTCTTACATGGTGTTTCTCCCACTGAATGCATGAAAGTATTTTCTTCCCTTGTTAAACACTCTTGTCCAGTTGTTAATGAATTTAACACCCACCCATCTGGTCTTCTGTTTCCCTCCTTGGTGAGTGTATAATTCCATTTCAGGAATTCTTGAGGACTTAAACTTTTGCCCCTCCATGGCCATTCTTCTGTCATTAAAGGTACCCCACAGACTCAACAGTTAGTTACATTTAATTCTCTGGTTATTTCTGTAGCCAAATTCAGGAATAAATTTTGTCCAAAAGTGGGAAATCCCGATTCCTCTTCTAGTTGTTTGTGTAATTTTTAATATATCCCGTTGGGGGTTATTTTTTTTTTTTGTTCCATCTTTCTTTGTCCTAAAATTTTAGTTACATTTTTAACAATTTCTTCCTTCACCATATCTTGTATTCCCCCTCCATCTGATATGTCCCAGTGTCCAGCTTTGGTGAAACATACCCGATGTTCCTCCCTAGGGCAACCTCCTCCTAATCTAATCCCTCCTTTTCCTAAATTTTTTGTTACCCAATATTCTTGTCCTCCATATTTGCATATTTTTAATTTCTTAGTATCATAACATTGGCAATTTATGTGCGTGTGCGCAACTATAGCATAGAGCGTCTGGCTGCCATAGCGTGCATTTTGGTAACATTTCTGCCAACTGTTACCAGATATTAAAGTGATTAGTGATAACAATAATATCACCAGGAGTGGAGGTCCAGTATGACATATACTCCCATCTCTCAAGCCTATTGGGGTGCGATCAACAGCCGAGAATTGTTTCTTCTTGATAGCGAGTACAGAGGTCAACCTGGTCTTGCCCTCCATCCTTTCTGATTTTGCTCTTATCTTGACAGCCAGACAATCCTCTATCTTTGCCTTTGAATCACAGATTGAAGTTGGCATCTTAAAGACTGATGGATATTCCGATTAGGTTGATCTATATTAAGTATTTCTTGATGTCTTCTACAGCAATACTACTTAATCCACCTGGCTTTCTCTGTTCTGTGGGGGCCGTATATCCACATTGGATACACCAAAGATCATAGACTTGGGAAAGATACTGTTCCTGTCTGCCAGGGGGACCTGAAATGAACTTGTTACAATTATTACACTTCGCCCTTATACATATATATACATGCAACAATTACAATAGCACCAGAGTTGAGTTGATGAGGTCTGGACGGGTTCAGTTATGGAGATGTTCTTTGAGGTTTTCACCACTTGTTACTCCTGTTTGGTGGCGTTGGCCCCTATTCCAGGAGATTCCTCAGGATTTCTTCCTGTTGAAACAGAAGCTCAAGACTTCCTTCTCACAGTTAATGTTAAGGGATTTTCTTGAGTCTCTACTGAATCCATTCCTCTGGTGGTTCTATGGGTCTTATAACCCTTGTGATAGGAGTCCACCCTTTTTCTTTTGTCTGAACTGCTGTTTCAGTAGTTAATAGTACCTGGAAGGGTCCTTCCCAGGTAGGTTTTAAGGTGGGGAGGTTTTGGGTTTTTTTTGTTTGGTTGGTTTGGGGTTTTTTTGTGTGGTTTTTTTTCCCCCCCAGGGCTTTACTAGTATCCAATCTCCTGCCTGGAGATTGTGTATCTTAAAATCCAGGGGAGTGGTTTGTGGAAGTCCTCCTTTTTCTCTGAGTTGTTCTAATATTTTTGCAATAGTTAAGATATACCTCTGGGTAGAAGATGTTCCTAATTACGGAACTAGGACTCT
>NW_009930407.1:0-1085 GCF_000696875.1 Nestor notabilis | reverse complement strand
CCCTATTACCTGTATAGGGAGTCCAAACATCATCTCATACGGGGAAGTTCCTAAGTCTTTTCTTGGTGCTGCCCTAATTCTTAATAATGCTAGGGGTAAACACTTTCTCCATGGCATTTGAGTTTCTACTGATAATTTGGTTAAAATTCTTTTTAAAGTCTGATTCATTCTTTCCACTCGTCCAGAACTCTGAGGATGCCACAGAGTATGTATGTCCCATTCTATACCGAGAGCGTTCGTCAGATTTTGTATAATTTTAGATGTAAAATGTGTCTCTTGATCAGAGCCAATTCGCTCACAGATCCCATACCTGGGAATTATTTGTTCTAATAAAACTTTTGATACACTATTTGCAGTAGCTTTTAGAGTTGGATAAGTTTCTACCCAATGAGTCAAATGATCCACTATCACTAGCAAGTATTTCCATCGCTGCATTGGTGGTAATTCAGTAAAGTCTACCTGTACAGCTTGGAAAGGTCTTAAAGCTAATTCTCTTATCTGTTTTCTCATTATTTTCTTGTTTCCTTTGTGACAGATCAAACATCGATCTACTATTTGTTTTGCTATAATGTATATTCCTGTGCATCCATAGCTTTTTAGGAATTGGTTACCTAGAGCTTGAGTTCCCCAATGTGTACTCTGGTGTAATTGTGCTACTATTTCCCCAGTTACAGCTTTATTTAACATTTATCTTCCATCTGGAAGCAACCATATCCCTTCAGGGCTTTCTATTCCCCCCAATTTTCCTCAATTTTTCCTCCTCTCTCTCTGTAAACTTTGGAATTTGTTTTGGGGATTTGTCTGTTGGTATTAAGGCCAATACTTTCCTGGATCTCTCCTGTGCTGCATATTTTGCTCGTTCATCTGCTAACTGGTTTCCTTGTCTTTCAAAAGATGTTCCTTTTTGGTGCCCTTTTATGTGCACTATAGCAATTCAATTTGGTTTCATTAGGGCTTCCAACACTTCAGTAATTAATTGTTCATGCATTAATCCTTTTCATCAGGAGTTTATTAACTCTCTTTTTTTTTTTTTCCCCCCAGATTTTTCCAAAGCTTTGTACTACTCCATATGCATATTTTGAATC
>NW_009930406.1:6305-26610 GCF_000696875.1 Nestor notabilis | reverse complement strand
GGGAAGGCTGTGCCTTCAGCGCACGGGGCTCTTGGGCTCGGAGGCCAAATGTAAATCAGAATATAAATTATTATTAATAGTACTAACCGCAACAACAGAGTTTCTTTTTCCCAGAAGTCCAGGGGCTGTGAAGTGGTGCAGACCCTGCAAACCTGAGGCTCTGAGCCCACGGCCTCTGCGTGGTCGGCTCACACAGCCACAGCCACGTGTGCATTCCCCGTTTCTGCTCAGGGATTGCTAGGACTCCGCGGGACCTGGAAGCCCACGTGCCAGTGAAAGGTTCAGACATGGGTGACCCCAGGCAGGCACAAGCTCTCACTGCTGCCTGAGAAGGAGCTGCAGTGGAGCAGCCTTTGATGGAGCACTGCTCCTCTTCGGAGTAAGTAAAGTTTGGGAGCACAATAGAAGGGGTTTGTTTATTACTACAATAGAATTCTTTACTGGGAAATACCGACAACACCCCTATGTACTAACGAAAGGGATTCCTTGCTTGATTAGAATACACAATGGGTACACATGTGCCATGGCACTAGATCTGAGGCAGAAGCTCTTCCCTGTGAGGGTGCTGAGGCGCTGGCACAGGGTGCCCAGAGAAGCTGTGGCTGCCCCATCCCTGGCAGTGTTCAAGGCCAGGTTGGACACAGGGGCTTGGAGCAACCTGCTCTAGTGGAAGGTGTCCCTGTTCGTGGCAGGGGTTGGAGCTGGAGGAGCTTCAAGGTCCCTTCCAACCCAAAATGTTGGCTGATTCTATGACGTGTACTTGCTCTGCCCTCAGGAAATGTATTTCTAGGACAGTTTGCTTTTTTGAATGTGGCAAAATCATCAGCTGGGAGCGTACACAGAGAGAGAGACCCAGGAGGCAGAAGGGAGATGGGGCAGCAGAGGGGGAGGCCCTGCTGCTGACGTGCTGTCCTGGGGGCGGTTCATCGTCACCCAGCGCTGCAGAAGGCAGCCTGTATGAGCAGCAACCTCATACCCATGGGAGTCAGAATCAGCCTGAGCTCTTGAGGCCACGCAGGTTCTGAGCTGTGTGTCCTGACTGCACAGCAAACAAACCAGAGGCACTGGCTCACGTTACTGACAGAGAGGTGACTTCACTCGCCCTGGCTATGCAGCTTCAGTCCACACAAAGGAATTCTGAATGATGTGGCAATAAGCAAATAAATCTTAGAGCTACACCAATGGTAAGGACAGCTTTTGGCTCTCTCTTCCCAGCCAGGACACTGACTGATGGTTCAAGGTGTAGATTTATAAGTCCTCTTCCCAACTGTAAATGGATAACTTTGAATTTCAGCTCATTGCTGTATTAACCACTTGCACTGACTGGCTCGTACAGGCTGTGGTTAGTAACATCACCCCCCTCCACCGAGTCCTGCAACAATCCTTGGCCACCACTTACACGTTCCTTGGGTTTTATCTTCTACCTTAGAATTTTGGCTTTGCTTTTGAAAGACTCCAAGTGCTGCAGATGTTCAAGTGTGTTCACACAGTGCATGTGGGTACAGGCACACCACAGACACACCGTTCTGGCAGGAGCAAAAATGCAAGGTTTAACTTTTAACAAGTTAAAAATATTTTTTACTGGACATTTTTGTGAGATTAAGGAAATGTCAAATTAACAACTCTGTCCATCAGCACAGAGCCCCGGGGCTGCTGTCCTGCCACCAAAGGGCAGCTACTCACTGTCTCAGCATCTTGTTTTGCTTTCTTCATTTCCACTTGGGAAGCTCCTTTTAATTCCCGCCCCCCTCGCCTTCACCACTGGCGCGTGCTGTCTGATGTGCTGCTCCAGCTTCTTTTCCCTGCGGGATCTGAGTAAACACGGCAACACCATTTCAGTTGCTCTATATTCACCGGCCCTTCTGCTCCCAGTGTCGAGTATTAAAACTCATTTCTGCCAAAAAGAAATACAGACACAGGGAGCAAAATGAGGACATGTTGTGGCCTTGCCTTTGCTAATGTGCACCCTGTGGGGCACGTGCCACGGCGGGTCTGGCAGTGTCCCACACTTGCAGGGATCTATGGAACCAGTTCATTATTGATGTCACACCCACCCCCGCCTCGCTCGGTGCAGAACCTCGATGGTGCTCTGCGGAGAGCTTAGGGTTTGGTGGTGCCGCAGACTGGATTCGGTGGGTGCTCAGCACGGCTGCTGTGGGAGCTGGAAGGCTTTGAGTGAAGGAGGCAATGGAATGATAAAGGACAAAAGGAGAGGAGGAGAGTCCTGTGATTGAAGGGGGGAGCACCGAGCGGGTTCAGCACAAGCAGTGGGTGAGATGAAAAGGAGGCACGCTAGCAAACCAGGAACCTGAAGGGACTGAGCTGTCCCCAGGGCAGGAGGCTGAGCCATCTGCAGCATACATGCAAATAGCTGTTTGACAGTCTTGCTCTGAATTTAAGATCGTGTTGGGCAGCAGAAATACAACAAGAGTCCAGCAGAGCAGCACTCTCAGGGCAGAGGGACAACCTCACAGGAGAGCCAGTGCAGCAACAGGGCTGAAATACCAACGCCTGCTAAATAATGGATTTACTGCACTTGTAATGTATGACCTGTCTGGCCATAGCCCTGGTACCTGCAACCACCTCTCTTCCGTATTACAAGACAGTGTAATATAGTGTATTTTTCCTTAAAGATGATTAAAATTTTCCTTGACTTACAGACATCTGTTACTAACTATGTCCTGGGATTACAGCTCGAACATGCTTGTACAGCTGGTCCAGTTACAGCCTCATATAAAGATAGTGCAAAGTGGAGCAAACCAACACATCTTGCACTTGCAAAACAGAACATTTCCAGCTTCCCCCATATACATTAAAACCAAAGAGAAAAAAGCCCTGAAACTCAATTTGAATGCATTCTACAATGTATTTAACAGCCACTTTACAGGCTCTTAAAACCTGGGGCCCATGTTCATACGTAAACTCTCAGAAAGAGGAACGATTTCAAGTGTTTTCAGGTATTTTCCAGCCCCACTGACAGACCCGAACAACTGAGACAAGTTGTTCGTGCTCTGGGATGAGCCTGTCGAGGTAAGGCCACCAATAACCTGAGATCTGTTCAGTCCATTTTGCACAAAGGACCAGAGGTGCTCAGTTTCTGCTCAGCCCCTGGCTCACACTCCCTGTGTTCAGATGATACAGAGATACAATAACATCATTGGTTTGTTATTACAATTAATGATTACTGATTCATTCAGAATTGCTTTAGGAGCATACTTCGTGCCTGAGTGTTGCACTGTACATGAAGGAGCCAATGCACGTAGCTCAGGGACACGCCTTGAAGCACCAGTGATTCTCTTTTAAAAGGTTTCGGGTTTTGTTTAATAAGCCTGGAATTAACTTGATTTTTTATTTCTCCTTTAGCCACAGTGTTTCTTGATTGGGGTGCAAGATTTCTTTACTTGATAGGATAGTAAAAATGAAATTAATACTTTCATAATGACAAAAGAAATGGAAGTCATCAGTTGCGTTATATAGCAAGTTTTAGCACTCACCTTGTAGCTTCACCTTTTACTTCCAGCATCCATTTTTCCACTATCTGAGGAGCAGGATCCTGTTTCTCAGCATGTTCATGATGTGGTAACTGAAGTTATCGGTAGCACATGGTGCTTTTTTGGGTATCTACAGCAAAATATAATGGTAACACATTATCTGGAGATGGCAGCAACTAAAACCTGGTTGCACATTGAGTTCAAAGCGTGGTGAAGGCTGCAGTTCTCTGCCGTGATGCTTGGTGACCACTGGAAGCGCTGTGGCTGGTGCTGGGCTACTGGGCTCTGGGGACACACCTGTGGGAAGACACTCCCCATGTGTTTTCCCACTTGTCACACAGCAGGAACAGGCTTTGGTTTCTGTAAGAGGGCCTGGTACAGAGCGCAGTAAATCAAACCCCAAAGCTGAGAAGGCTGGGCTGGAGCACCTTGGTTTTCAGTACAATTATACTGGTGCTGTGGAGCACAGTGACTATCACAAGCTCTGCTGAGGCTGCAATGGCTGAAGTCAGAGCCCTACAATCCAGTTCTGCATCTTGTACTCCTATGTGTTGTTGCCTTCAATTAGGCTGCAACTTGATGTTAACCTACTCTAGTGGAAGGTGTCCCTGCCCGTGGCAGGGGGTTGGAACTGGATGAGCTTTAAGGTCCCTTCAACCCAAACCAGGCTGGGATTCTGTGATTCACAGATGAAATGCAGTATTTATTTTGTATATTTACAAGAGTCTTACTTCCCTCAGATCTGGGAATAAAAACCAGATAAATCAAATCCTTTGAAAGGATTTAAATTCAGATCAATGGTGATGCTTTATACAAGCTCCCACCATAAAGTGAGAAACATAAAAATGCCACTTAATGACTTAAGAACAGCCCACACAGCCTAGAGCAGCACCCACCCTCCAGCAGGGCGGGGGAACATGCCGGAACGTATAGATATATGTTCAATCTAGAATATTGCATTAGCAGTAACTGTGAATGGCAACATAGTCTATCATCCAGCTTCTGTCCTGTCATTTTTTCCTGGGTAGGTATGTATTTTCCTTTACAGTTTGATCTCATATTACTGAAGAACAGGAAAATGACATTCCAACATGAACAATGTGAAAACTGGAGTATTTAGGGTTAAACAAAGGAATATTCTCTGTAATGCTCAAGGACTATGAAAACTGCTCCTAACAAGACGATCATAGAACAGAGAAAGACACTACGTATGACAGCAAAAAGTGAAGATGGTGACTATGAAGCTGTGGGAGCCGGTTGCAAAGCTGTTGGTTGAGTGTTCCCACACAGGCAGCAGGAGCCGCAGCCGCGCGCGGCCGGTGTGTGCTCCCATGGAGCCAGCCCGTGCTCAGCCCGTGCGCAAGCAGAGACCTGCCACCACCACCACTTCAGCTCACACAGCATCCCATCTATACCCAGGGGTTGTTATCACTGTGTATGTGCAACGTTCACATCACTGGAAGTACATAATATGCTCTTTTGGTTTTTGTTTTTAAAGAAGAAGAAATATTTACATGAGAAATTCAAGCGCTCTCTGTGAGTGAGCGCACCATTCTCCCCATTTCACGGAGTCATAGAATAGTTTGGGTTTGAAGAGACCTTCAAAGTTCATCCAGTCCAACCCCCCTGCAATGAGCAGGGACATCTTCAACTACATCGGGTTGCCCAGAATCACATCCAGTCTGGCCTTGAGTGTCTCCAGGGGTGGGTGCATCCTCCACCTCTCTGGGCAACCTGTGCCAGTGTCTCACCACCCTCTTTCTTTGTAAAGAATTTCTTCATAAAGAATTTCTTCCTTGCATCCAGCCTGAATCTCCCCTCTTTTAGTTTAAAACCATCACCCCTCACCCTATCATAACAGGCCCTGCTAAAAAGTCTCTCCCCATCTTTCTTATAGGCCCCTTCTGAGAACTGAAAGGCCACAATAAGGACTCTCTGGAGCCTTCTCCAGGCTGAACAAGCCCAACCTCAATTTATTTATGTGGGAACATGGAAGCAGGACAGGTCCTGGTATGACCATTTTGAAAAGCCATAAAGAAAGTTCCTTCATAAGAAATCTGTATTATAGAATCATGTAATGGTTTGTGTTGGAAGGGACCCTAAAGCTCCTCCAGCTCCAATCCCTGCCCCGGGCAGGGACACCTTCCACTAGAGCAGGTTGCTCCAAGCCCCTGTGTCCAACCTGGCCTAGAACACTGCCAGGGATGGGGCAGCCACAGCTTCTCTGGGCACCCTGTGCCAGCCCCTCAGGGGAAGAATCAATGAACTGTAACACTAAACCTGCAGAGATCCCTTTTTGCCACTGAGGGATGGAATTCATTTTAATTTTAAACTGCTGACATTTCAGAAAAGATTGGGTATCTTCCTGCACTTCCAGGGTTAGAAGGAGCATGTCCAGCAGTCATGAAACTGAGATGCAAGAATTCCTCACAGCAAGAGAAACAGTCCCAGAGCATCCCAAGCTCCCTCAGGGATCATCTCTAACTGCTTTACTCAGTGGCTATGCTACAGCTCGTTTTCACACCACAGCATTGGAAAATCGTGTGTATCCATTTTTAGCTCCTCATCTCTTGCAGTACTGCATTATAAGGAATGAATCCAGTGGCAAAGCCAACGGGACAGGATTTTTGGTTTAGTGTTTTGTTATTTTGGAGAAAAACCTTCTCAGGCCTCTCACACACACTCAGGAAGAACCAGAAGCGAGGTCCCCTCCTCCCGTATGCCCTTCCATATCCGTATGTTTACAAACTCCTGGAGGAACCAGAAAATCCAGCCGACTTCCAATTCAGCTTGGCAGCGGCTGCCTCTCAGTGGAGGCGTTCAGTGATTTCGAACTCCCATCTCAACTCAGGCACTCCTGTTCCAACGCCTCCAAGAGCCGGTTCCTGGAGCCACCACAGATTTCAAACAGCATCGTGAAGGCTTTGGTGACTCCCACACTGCACACGGGGCTCCTGCAGGAGCCACAGTCCACATGGGCGTCTGAGACAGGGTCGGCAAAGCCATCACTGAAGGGATGGTGCTTCAAGTCCTGGATTTCTCTTTGTAAGTTTTAAACTTAAATGTATGGACTCTAAGGAAAATAAATCAAAGGGTATCATTGGTGGATTGGAGGTTCCCATGTCCTACCGTGCTGTTCTCTATTACGTACCATATCAGCCCTTGTAGGTAAGAATCTAAACGCTTCTCTTCTTTCTTTCCTCATCTTTGCCTTGCTGCACCATTCCCAAAGCATTTCTTTACTGCTGAAAAGGTGAATTTGTATCAGACTTTTAAAGCCGTAACTTGAAGAGGTCAATGTTACTACTCTTGTTATGATACTTATTAGACATACTGATTCCTAAGAAAGAGAAACAAAACACCAGGGGCCTCTTTGTGAAGCCTTAACTTACCCAAGGAAGATGAGAACTGTGAAGACCCACCCTCAATTCCCAGTTCAGCAGAGGAAAATAGCAGGAAAGAGCAGGACACAGATCTGAACAAAAGCCAAGCAGAGCAATGAAATGAGTGGTAACAAGCACACAGCTCATCTCTGGACTGTAGGTTAAACTTGGTAAGCTTAGATAAGGAGTACAGCTGAGTTGAACATAAAGTAGTAGATGGTTGTACCACAAGCAGATCACATAATCTGACCCATCATATTTTTAGGGTGCACCAGTTAGGGTCTCATTAATACCTGCTCATTATACCTATTCATTAATATCTGAATAGGTCATTCTGAATGTCCACAGTGGTTCTCCAGCTCTTCTGCATTTCAGTACTAGGTTTCAGGCTACTCCTCCTTGTACTGCCACTCTTGGCACATAGAGAGTCAATCCCCTTCATTTCCATTGTTATGGACACTATCCTTAAGTCTTCCCAGTATTTCCCCCTTGACCTCTGTATTCTGTCTGGAACTGCCCATAAAGCTAAGGAATGCTCACATCAAAGGCCAACTAGAAGCTGAACAAACACCTCCTTTGTGTCAGCATCTCACCTGGGAGTGGATGAGGGTCAGAATAAAAGAGCCAGACTTCAGAGGAAGAGCAGGTTGTGGCAGGTGAAAGCTCAGCCCCATTCCCAATGGTCACTCTACGCTGTGCACACATTGGGTAAGGAACTGGCAGGAGAAGCCAGCTCATTTTCACTAACCCTGGCCCAAATGACTGCTCACTGCCCTGACACCAGCACCTAGGTACACATTTCTTAGGACCAACAGCATTCCCTGCCTCACTGGAAGGGGAGACAAGAATTCCCTGGCTCTGCTCCTCTCCTGGTGCCGGGATGCCCAGGGAGCACCAAAGCTCACCAGATGTAACCCAAATCACTGTGACAGACAGGTCCAGCTCCTGTGCCCCCAGATCAAGGGCATCACCCTTCCACAACACAACTAGCTGGTGCTTCCAGAGTGCCACCACAGTGTTCTGTAACATGAATTCCAGAGCTCCAGTTAGAAAAGAAGAAAGGTGTGAAGATGCTACAAATCAGGACTATCAGCGTCTCATTTCTTGGGTCTCCTCTGTAATAAGTGGGCTGATGTCTGAAGAGCAGTTCAAGTGTAGGCACAAAGTGGGAAAACACGCAGAGATGAACAAGTTCTTGTAGCAAAATGTGTTCAATCCACACACTTTTTATACCCTGGACGTCTCACATCTTTATGTCATAGGCAGAGTTTGCCCTCTAGCTGCAGCCTTCTGTCAGCAAAGCTGAAGTTAAATTTAAGCTTCCATGGAATGTAACATATGAATTAACTGAAACGGATTTATTTTCTCTCAGACAGAATGGGAATTCATGGAGTTCCATGGCTCAGCTGGTAAGAAGCCCCTTTCCTGCTGCCTTGGAGCACTGCGCTCTGTAAGGAAAGGCACGGAAAGGCACTCTGTATTTCCACTTACAATGCTAGATATTTGCAATCACTTCTTTCTTTATAAACAGTCAAGGAGGTGATTATTAAGCAGCAAAGTCACAACGTTTAAGACAGTGACATTGTGATACTTGCTTTTTCCTTTGTTTTTTTTGATATTGTTCATTAAATACTACATAGAAAACCAGGCACAGTTAATGATGGGGGTATACACAGTCACAATGCAGGGTTTATCTACCAGTGACCTTGCTTATGAGCAGGGCTGTTTTATTTCAATACAACCATTAAAGTGTTTAAAGTAAACCCCATGTTTAAGTAATTTACCAAATTAATTACTTCATAACCCCACTACAAGCCTGAGGCTGCGTTATGAGGGGAAAAGTGAGGCACAAAGCATGAATTCTCCAAGGTTTTCCCATGCTGTTGATACTTCAACCCCCCAAAACCCCTAAACCATGAGCACTTGAGGTGTAGGGCACCCACTGGGACAGACTGTGCCCCCCAGTCCTTGTCAGAGGCCCTGCAATGAGCACAGAGCACACAGGTAGGAGGGAGAAGCTCCGAGATGAGTCGATCTGATGTCTGGAGATCCCCCTGCCTCTGCCCCGCTAATCCAGCATGTGGCTTCTGCTATTGACTTACAGTGCTTTGTGTTCCTGGGTGATATCAGGGTGTAGAAGGAGGGAACACGGAAGGGTGAGGAGGCAAAGAGGGAAGGCAAGAAAGAAAACTCACACTAAATGCCAAAATCCTTTCTCTGTTTCTGTTTGAAATGAGAAACCTCCTCAAGTGATTGATAAAATCAGCCAGATTAAAAACTAGTGTTGAGAAGTGATTTTTAAGTACCAATAAAATGTTGATGAATACTGGGGGAAACAAATCATTGCTATCATGGGAAATATTGATAAAATAAAATTAAGAACATTTCCAGTGTGTTTATTCTCTCCTTTACACAAAAAAGGTACTTCCCAAATGGGGTTGCCATCATTGTGAAATGTGTCAAAGAAAGCATTTGTTAAATGCTTTGTATGCAAATGTAAAGGAATCTAATGTATCATCTTGTATTTATACACAGTTATTTAGATCACATTGCATATACTAGAAATGAAAAATCAAAGTACCTGCAGGATCCCACAGCCCTTCGTAATTCTGCATTATAAAATTCTATTGTTTTTCAGTGGAATGGATCTGGACATTCAAGGGGACAATCATCAAAATCAGAATAAAAAAGGAAGTCCATGAGAAAATGTAAAAGTTTGATAGAAAATAGGAAAGTTGGGTTTGTGTTCTTTATGCTTCCGTCAGAAATAGCATTTATTCCTCAGCACACACCTGGCAATGCGTGTGCTGATGCCTAGTGAACTGCCTTCGTATTTCCCAGTAGAAGCACAGAGTTTGCAGCACTTGCAAGACCCTCACGATGCACCACAGCGAGGGGCCAGTCACCTGCAGGGCCCGCTGAGCGTGGGTAGAGCTGCGCCTTCTGCTGGAGCCTGCTCCCCGCTGCCCTGCCGCCCTGGGCTGCACCCGCTCGGCCCTCAGCAAGCAGCTCTTCCTTTTCCTTCCTTACGGTTTCCGCCTGCAGCTCCTGGAACCATTGCGTCCCCCCTTGGTTTGGCCGCTCCTGGGACAGATCCAGGCTGGACTGCAACAGCTCACTCAGGTTCAGCTTCTCAGCCAGTGGCGTTTCTGCTGGGATTGAAGGGAGAGGGCTGTAATGCCACGTATCCATTCACGGGGTTAAGCACAACGCAGAGCTCAGGCAGTGCCAGTCAATCAACGTAACAGAAGTGGGATTCTGTGGTCTTTTTTTCTTTTAACATATATTTTATGCTCAAAGATTTTTCACAAAGTTTAAAGCCATCTGTGCTCTGGAAGCAACCAGCAGTCTGTCGATGGGAGCAGAACCAGGGCTTCCTTTGCACTGGTAATTCATGCACCTCGTACCTCGGGAAACTCTTCACCCAGCTTTTTACCAGTTCCATCCTTCAGAAGCTGATTCAACTTACCATCAGTTTTGTTAAGTGCTCAATACTTGAAGATTCTGGAGAGGGGCTTTGGACAAGGAATGAGGGACAGGACAAGGGGAATGGCTTTAACCTGCCAGAGGGGAGATTGAGATGAGCTCTGAGGCAGAAGCTCTTCCCTGTGAGGGTGCTGAGGCGCTGGCACAGGGTGCCCAGAGAAGCTGTGGCTGCCCCATCCCTGGCAGTGTTCAAGGCCAGGTTGGACACAGGGGCTTGGAGCAACCTGCTCTAGTGGAAGGTGTCCCTGCCCGGGGCAGGGGTTGGAGCTGGAGGAGCTTTAAGGGCCCTTCCAACACAAACCAGTCTCTGATTCTATGACTTACACCAAGTTTAAGAGCCACTTGTCCTCACTGTCCTGCACAAATCAAGGGCTCACAGTAGCATCCACAGTCTGACTCTCTGAAGGTCCCTTCTTGTCTTTCCGGTGTCTGCCGCCTCATCCGGGGCTGACCAGTATCCATCCAGCCATGGACATTAGCAAGGCTTAGATGTGGCCTGTCAAATACACTGTGTAAACAGCAGGGAATTCTGAACCAGAGCAGGACACCAAGGGGGAAAATCCCAGCTTTGCACCGGGATCTCTGCACTGAGGTTGAAAATAGACTCCCATAATGCATGTGATACAGGACTGAGTTCGGGCTGCATATAGCCCTCACTTCTTCTCTCACTTTGTTTTTCTGAAGCATTCATAGGCTGCCAATGTAGATTTGGGTATAAATAATATTACATGAACTGTGTATGACTGAATTAAAGACAAGAGTTCTCTGCATGATGAATAGGAGTTAAAAATATGTTCCATGTAACAGAGGAAGTGAAAATGCAAAGCAAACAGATAAAATAATCATTAACATACTACAAGTGCCCAAATGCAATCTGTGAGTCAAAACAGGAAAGATCTCTTAACATAATCAATTGAAATATGTAATGTGATGTAATGGCAACAACAAAAGTAGTGATGAAAGCTCCAGCACACTCTGCATTTCACCCCAACTGGCATCTCAGCTTCAACAAATCTACCTTTATCACACTGTTATAGGTATTAATCTTCACACACAACTGAACTTACTCAGCGGTCTTTCATATTTACATGATAATGATCAATTCCAGGGTGTACCTACACTGCATACAAAGTGCGACGTCTACTTACTGCTTATGGAGGTTTGTGTGTTTAAGTCATTCAGGCACCCACAGCAGTGCCAAGCTCAGCAACAGGTGACTATCACGAAGCTCCTTCACCTTTTGGGGCAGGTCTGTACCTACATCTGCTGCTGCCCCAACAGCAACACAACAGCTACATCCGTCCCAGCTCCTCACCTCCACTGCGGTGCTGGGAGATGCTGAGTTGCACGAAGGCTTGGTTCTATAGACTCAGGAGGTTCCCTGAATCCTAGAGAAGAAATACCCTGGATTTCATCTTCCTCTTCCTCTCACATTTTAGAGAAAAAGCATTCTTGCAAGGCACATTCTGTTATATTCTCTGCATGAAGTATGTATATACTACTTCTTACACACTGCTCGTATCCAACATGAACAGATGGGCCATGTGGGAGGGAGCAAAAAACTCCTGCATATCACAGAAGGTTCCCAAACTTCATGTGCATGCCCACAGATTCTAAATATTAAAGTCCATGGGATTATTTTTCTTTAAATATACCACTATCTAAACTAACATTAAACATAACAACACAAGTTACAATGCTGTTCCAGAGCATAATTTTAATTGTCTTGTCATTCTAATCCATTGTGTTGGAACTATGCAGAACAGAACAGAACACGATCCCACATCCTTATGCAGACAAAAATAAGCAGGAAAAATGCTTTCGATTTGCTGTTTTGAAGGATTCTAACCAAGCCCTGGTGATGTTCAACACTGCACTCCTGAAGGGGAGTTAAAAACCAAAACAAATCACTGGAGTGTTTCCAGTACACTGTGTTTGTTTTGAAAGGAAGCGGGTAGCAAACATGGGTGACCTTGGAAAACCAGCTGTGCCCACACACAAACCACAGCACTGTCACACACGCCTCTGCCGATTGCAAACCAGCCTCTCACCTCAACGCTAACCTGAAGAGAGATCAGCTGTGCTTAGTGCTGAACTGCTGTGCTGAGCAGAGAAAGTGAGCTCTGAGGGCTAACCCTGCCTCACCTCCCACAGACAGGGAGGGAGAAGAGCAGGCAGGTGATCTTCAGTCTATGCATCTGCAGAAGCAAAATCAAGAGATATTTCATAGAATCAACCAACATTTTGTGTTGGAAGGGCCCTTAAAGCTCCTCCAGCTCCAACCCCTGCCCCGGGCAGGGACACCTTCCACTAGAGCAGGTTGCTCCAAGCCCCTGTGTCCAACCTGGCCTTGAACACTGCCAGGGATGGGGCAGCCACAGCTTCTCTGGGCACCTTGTGCCAGCGCCTCAGCACCCTCACAGGGAAGAGCTTCTACCTCAGAGCTCATCTCAATCTCCCCTCTGGCAGGTTCAAGCCATTCCCCTTGGCCTGTCCCTACAGGCCCTTGACGAAAGTCCACTAATATGGAAGAAAAGATACAAACACTGAGTACAAATGATGCAGATAAAACTTGTCTATATTGGAAAATGCAGTGCTGGCTCTCAAGTCATGCTAATATGTGGTGAAATCTGGAGGTAAATAATGGGAATGAAGCCACACTACTGGGATATCATTTGTCTCAAACCAAGAAATCTAAACCAGGTCTTAAAACCCAGACAATAATCATGTGAGGTTCTGGAACTGCACGTGGTTCCCTTTGATGACACCGTACATGGACTTGGGATTAATAAAAACATATATAATCATTAACTTCACTTCAGTATTTTGACTTCATTTCAGTGTCATGGTATTTGGAGCTGACATTTTTCTATCTCACCACATGGCTTAGCACTTCAAGTGTCTCATTCATGCCCTGAATTTACTGTGTCCCTTTAATGAGATCACATTTTAACACCACTAATTCCAGTTGGATGATAATGGTACCCAGAGTAATTAGCCTTCATTACAGGAAAGCTTAAGTATGAGAAGAGGTCTTCTATGGGAACATGCCCAGTATATCTATTATTAATGACTTCTGGAATCTATCAGACCATAAAAAATGCAAATTACGTTGCATCTTTTCCTCTCTGCTGACAACTTCTTAATTTTACCCTCCTAATGTGAATTTATAACTGTGACACTGTGGAAAAAAAGAAGGAGAAAGTGTGATAAAGGGCAAATTGAGTCTTTGAGGAACATGGGCTCAAACCCAGGACCAAAGCACAGAAAACACTGTCAGACTTCTGGAGTGTGGACAAACCTTTTTTCTGTAAGCCAGGCATTGGCAGTGTTCAAGGCCAGGTTGGACACAGGGGCTTGGAGCAACCTGCTCCAGTGGAAGGTGTCCCTGCCCATGGCAGGGGTTGGGGCTGGAGGAGCTTTAAGGTTCCTTCCAACCCAAACTATTCTATGATGATGATGATGATGAACTGCAGTGACTGACAGTTACAGCAGTTGACTTGTATGCACTGTGCCTGTGATTTCTGTGATAATGACCATTATTACACATGCAGACACTATAGACCACCTTAAATTATTTATTTAGCCAAGCCTAGTGATTTTTAGTTTGCTGGTTTTATTGCTACAAATAACCAATGTTTTTATATAAGCATAATGTCGCTGATACTGCCATACCTAAGGTTATTCCCGAATTCCTGAGGGGCTGTACTTCTCTTTTGAGACCTCTGGCTATTCTGGACAGCCCAGACTGAGCACACTGAAATGCTGGCTTGTTGCTTGGCAGGGACTCCACACAACACTAGTGCTGCTGACTTGCTGTGCTTAACCAAGGCTCTTCAGCCTGAGACTATGGTGAGTAAATCGGAGTTGAAACCAGCGCCAGGGTTTGCACCAGATGTACACAGAACCAGCCAAACACGTACTTAATTAAACTCAAACCTACCATCTCCTCTGTCAAGCACTTTTGCATCTTCCAGCCTCTGAGCACCTCTCTGAGCTGCGCCAGGGACATGGCCAGCACTGACCCTGCCCTGATGAATCCAGACATTGTGCATTTGGGTTTCTGAGATGCTGCACATGAGTTTGTATAAACCAGGCTCTGTCGTTGCTGCGATTGTTTGCATGCTTTTTCTTCTTTTACCTTTTTTTTCCCCTTTATATTGTCCTTAATAGCTTTGCAATCCTATAATGTTTTTTTCTAATTTGATTTTTTTTTAATTTCTAATTTTTTAATTCTCTAACCAAATTGTTTACCCCATTCTTAGAATCACAGGATCCCAGAGTGGTTTGGCTTGAAGGGACCTTAAAGCTCCTCCAGCTCCAACCGCTGCCATGGGCAGGGACACCTTCCACTAGAGCAGGTTTCTCCAAGCCCCTGTGTCCAACCTGGCCTTGAACACTGCCAGGGATGGGGCAGCCACAGCTTCTCTGGGCACCCTGTGCCAGCGCCTCAGCACCCTCACAGGGAAGAGCTCCTGGCTAAAATTCAAGGTTAGGCTAAACAAAATGAACTTGTTCACACCAGCTTGGCTAACCCGTGCAATCCCCAGATGCTGCTCTGGTGCTTCTACTCCTAAGTGAATGGAATTGGTGGTGTTGATAAATCCATTTTTTATCCTATATGGGTTTGGGTTTTTTTAATATGAAAGGAATTAAAGATTTTAACTATTTTTTCCTTCTTTCTAGTGCACTGTTCTGATTTTCTAACTCTGAAATCACTGGGTCTACCTCACTTCTCACCCCCAGCCACCATCTCTGGATGATGATGGACAGAGGGACATAAATCTCTGCCATCCCAAAGGCCACACACACCTCGCCAGCTGCCTGCCTCCTGCTTGGCTCGTAGAACCCTAGAGTCACAGAGCAGTTTGGGTTGGAAGGGACCCTCAAAGCTCATCTAGTCCAACCCCATGACCAAGGCAGGTGCAGCAGCAGTGACACGTGTCACGAGGAGCTGTCGGGGTGGTGGGAGCCATCCCTCACGTTCCGCTTGCTGCCAGGGGCACGCCAAGCACACACAATCCTTCCAGGGTCAGATTCGTGCTCATCATTTGTGTTTATACATATTTATAAACTCTGTTTCATGGATGTAAACCAGAATTTGCAGTTTTCCCTCCCTAACGGGGTTGGCAGAATTAATACTTTCAGTCAATCTTGATTCAACCGAGAGCACAACAGTTGAAATCTGTTAAATGTCTCACACAGCAACGTGCTGCTCTCCAGAAGGAAGGTAATAACCATATTTTGCCCTGACATTTATTTTAGTACGACACGTGGTTTATAATGATGTATTTAGGGAGTGCAGCGTTGAAACCACACCGAGATATTGTATTTCATAATGGTTTCACGTTGTATTACTGGAGTCACACTTCAAATCTGCATTCACAGCCTGATCTGCTCACTCGCTACAAGCTGGCTGCTTCACATTCCGCCTGTGTCGATGTGCTTCGCTCATTATGGTATAAAATAGTGTGTTCGCTCCTTTAAACTGCTCTTGTAAAACCTGACTCGCGGAAATGACAAATACATTACTAAGCACAGCCATTTGATTGTAAATTACCAGCAATTAAAGCTGAAAGGAGTGTTACAAAACAAACGTTACAGCGTGATTAACAACCCTTTGACGTTCCTTCCCTGGAAATGTCAGCTCCTGCAACACTGACAAAGTGCACCTGGGAAAATCCAACCCAGCCTGAGAGAAGGGAGCAGCTCGGGGCTCCGGGGTGCACAACGCAGATTTCCAAGCGTCCGGATGGGGACAGTGCTGGATTCTTGTGGATCCATTCCCTTGGAGGGGAGCCTTGAAACCCAGGCACAAATGAATTCTTCACGTCAAGGAGATACCAGGTACAACCTGCTTCACGCAAAACTACACAAAGAACTTATAGAGCCATCTTGCCACCACCACGGAATGCAGATTTGTTCCAGTTCCACTGAAATGGAGAAAAAACGCACCTAAAACTTACTTCTTTTCAACTACATCCTGATTTTCCATTGTTGATCTATATTTTTGATCAGCCACAGGGCAAGAGCTGACTGGTAATTTACCTGTAGTGCAAGAAAACCTGCATTTTGCCATCCCAGCCCCAACAAAGTTACTTACTTGAGAAGTAAGGAAAACCTAGCTCTGATCTCAAAACCACTCAACACTTGTTCTTTTCCTCACAGGCCGGAGCTAGAACTACAACTCTCACATTTAAATCCGGATTATTACTTTGAAGTCTGCTAAAGCTGAACTCCAGCTGAGGACCAATGAGCACCAGAACAGCCTGAATGGTTACTGTGGAATTGTGCTCAAACTGCAGCCAAGGTGAGACAGAGAAACGGAATGGGACTGAAAACATCATTTGTTGCAATCTCTGGAGAAACAGTTGATGACCATTTGAGCGCCCCACACACATACCACACGTTAGGTGCAAACAAGACATACTGCTTTACTGTGAGTCAAGGTTCTGAGGGAGCAATGTGGAATGGGCCTGCCAATGTCTGATGGAAGGATGAGTTCCGGGGAGAGGTCAGAAAAGAGGAATTACCTGGAGCCACAGATCAAGGGAATATCCCAGGCAGGCAGACTGGCCAAGAGAAACAAGCAAAAGGCATAAAGGAAGAAATACTTGACTACAGACTAGAACTACAACAGCCCAGCAGTGCTGCGTACCTGAATCATGTTATGGGGTAATGGAAGGGCATGTAAGTGAAAATCCATGTTTATTGCATAGAGAGTAAATATGCTGTTGTGTAATTATTGCTGTTGGTTTTGTGAAGAAATATTCCCACAGAGCTCATATATGGCCCTGGGGGCATTTACAAGCTGTGTAGATGAGGGACTTTGTGATGTGGTTTAGCGGTGGCCTTGGCAGCGCTGGGGAATGGTTGGACTTGGTGATCTTAAAGGTCTTTCCCCACCTAAATGCTTCTATGGTTGTACAAACAAGAAGCATTCCCAGGGCTTTCCACAATCCAGACTGATGGTTGTCCATCTGGCACCAGTAGCAAGGAATGCTGAGCTTTGGATGGTTAGCAAAGTGACTGTGTGCTAACAGTCTCAAAGCAGAAGTTTGCTAAGTGAGCTACAATTACCAGGATGCCTTTTCATAAAGCCATGATTCACAAATTAGAAAATTACTTCAAATAATCATAAACCACAAACACAGCAATGGAAGAGCTACATCACTAACAAGTAGGAATGGCTCTGAAAATGCACCTTGTAAAGAACTCTTTGGGAATACAATTAGATTTAAAGTAGTTTAGCATGAAGAAACTGAATCTATTTTTAAACAGAAATGATCAAAATGAATCACACAGATGACTTCAGGGTTGGAAAAACGAATTCTCTGTTTTATCTTGCTGAAAACCACTCGGGTTTGAAGATGATTTGACTGCAGTGGGGGAGCTGCACAGGCCACACAGCTGCAGCTCGCGCTTCACTCACACGGATGGCGGATGGGCATGCTCCCTTTCCACAGCCTTTTCATCACTTACTTCCCTTTTAAACTGCATCACCCACTGAGATCTTCATGCTGCAGAATCGTTCCTAACTCATCCTAAGAACTCTCAGGTAGGTGCATGCAGCCCCTGTGCAATACTGTCTCTAGTAGCTTGGAGAGTTTTGTAACACTGTTCTCATGCCCATGTTACAGCAGGGGAAACTGAGGCGTGTGCAGTCCTGTGTTGTGTCCAAAGCCAGGTAATGCTCCTACTTCTCTAGCAAGCCACTAACAGTCCTGGGAATAGAAGGGATGTATCCCAGGTCCCCACAGCACTGCACAGTACATGGGAGTTTGAGCTCATTTTCTGAAACATGTTGTCTGACAACGAATTTTTCACCTCTGCTGATTAAATTCAGGCCACATGCTAACCAGGTGAGCCAGAATAAACGCTCTAGGAACAGCCACAGGTGAATCAAAACTGGTTTGTGCCATTAGCACGTCTGCTCCCCTTGCAAAGACCTTTCATTCATTGAACATATGAAGCTTTGAACAACAAGTTCAATGAACAAAGGCAAGCGCTGCAAATTCATTCCAGATCTTGATGAAAAACACACCCCTAGACACGAAGACTAACAGCTGAGACAGTGATCATGGATCATCCTCCCAGCTCACCTGGGAGGTTTACATCACCACCTTTGTGTTCGGTATTGATGATACCAGCATCACGCAACGGGTGTTCTACTTGCAACAAGAGAATGGATCCCAAGAGTGGCTGCTGCAGGCCAGAGGCTCTAATTTAAGCCAGGGCTGATGCTACCAGTGTTGGCTTCTGCTCTGTTTCTTACAGAGGAGGTTACAATGGCAAGTGTGCAGACAAGAGAGCGATAGGCAAGGGTAGGAGGACGAGTGGGCTGGGAATTAGCTCATGAAACATGATTTTGTCAGAAGGAGCAACCTTGTCAAAACATGGGTGTTGTGTAAAAATATACGAGATCCTGACAACCCCTCGCTATGTCACAGGCACAATTCCCAGCATTTCTCCCAGCGTTCCAGGTGGACTGCTTGGTGCTTCCCTCAGCTGCCTGCGCCAGGAGCACCCTGTGGTGCTCCTGCTGACACGTGCAGGGGCCCTGAGCCCTGGCTAGCACAGCTCCACAGCAGGGAAATGGGCAGCTTCAGTAACCTGGGTTAAGGCAGCCCCTTCCATTACACCTCCCACCCTCTGCTAAGGTTCCAGTCCCTGTGCGGGGCCAAGTCTTACACTGCCCACTACATAAGGGGTCATGCCTGAAGCAGCTCAGCTGCTGTGGGCCAGAGCGGGGCATAGTTCTGAAATCACACATGTACATATACACACATACACACATCTATCTGTATCTACTGTATGGTGGTAACTGTGGTATATAGAGCTACCAGGTGGCAATGCCATGGATGTACAAGGCTCTGCCAAGGGAACAGACCATCCAAAGTAAAGGCATATGGTAGGACAGCATCACCCCAGCACAAAGGTGAAGGCGCAGGGAGACCTTTTAACAGTCTTCAGTGCCTAAAGGGGCTACAAGAAACCTGGAGAGGGGCTTTGGACAAGGGCCTGCAGGGACAGGACAAGGGGAATGGCTTGAACCTGCCAGAGGGGAGATTGAGATGAGCTCTGAGGCAGAAGCTCTTCCCTGTGAGGGTGCTGAGGCGCTGGCACAGGGTGCCCAGAGAAGCTGTGGCTGCCCCATCCCTGGCAGTGTTCAAGGCCAGGTTGGACACAGGGGCTTGGAGCAACCTGCTCTAGTGGAAGGTGTCCCTGCCCGTGGCAGTGGGTTGGAGCTGCATGAGCTTTAGGTCCCTTCCAAGCCATCGTGTGACTCTATGACTCTTTGAACGCAGCGAGCCTGATCCAGGATGCTGTGACTGTTGGAACTCCTGCAGTGGATGTGCATGAGTGCTGAAGGCACATGGTTCTGGCAGTGCTCTGCAAAGCAGGCAGCACAGAGAGGCCTGGCCTGGGCCACCCTGCACAGCCAGGGTATCACTGCACCCTCGCTAGGAGCTCCGGGCAGCGCGGTGCAGCCAGCCTCTCCGTGTGCTCCAGCCATGTGTCACCACAGCACTGCTGCCCCGAATTCCCCGCTGGGCTCTTCACCAGTGGCCGTGGCTTGAACAAGCGCTCCAACACAGCAGGAGCATCCTTTTTTCAGTACCTATCATCCACAGAGCCAGGAGAAAGGGATGTCACATATGGCAGGAATTCCCTCATCTCAGTACCACTCTGGGAAACCTGCAGTGATCAAAATACTGCAGTAGAAGAGTGTCCTGATTTAGGATCTGTCAGAAAACAGCACCCACGAAGCAACTTTTACTGCAGAAGGGCCAACGTACCAGTGGCCCACTCTACTTTGAAACATTCAAGGATGTTTGAGACACTCAAGGACGTTTGAGTGTTGAGACACTCAAAATACAGCAAACAGTATTTTTTCAATCCATCACCACTCAGCCTGGGGTAGAAAAAGCTGAGTTATTCGAG
>NW_009930406.1:4244-6274 GCF_000696875.1 Nestor notabilis | reverse complement strand
GAACCGAGAAGGGAACAGTGGACACCCTCTGTCCTTCCCCTGCCTGGGCTACCAGCCATTCCTCCCCAGCAGCCAGGTGGGCAGCAGCACGCCTGCAGAGGAGACCAAGTCCAACACCAATTTGAGGCCACTTGCCTGCATGCTTTGATCCCCTGTTCAAAGCTCTCCTTCAAATAATTCTTCCAGGAGACAGACTCCACAGGAATAAGCCCTGCTTCAGGATGCCACTGAAAGCTAACCAGTGCAGCAGAGCTGGTAGTGTGTGTGAATTGTGTCTAAGTGAACAGCATCTGAACTCGAGGGGTCAGTTGTGGTTTTGATTCCCTTTCTGTATGAAGACAGCACCAGGCCTGCAGCACACTGGGTGTGCAGGATTCCAGCACCCAGCCCAGGGAGTTCTGGCCTGACCCAGGAGGATGAGCTGGCCTGAAGCCCCTGGGCACAGGCCTGAAGCAAGCAGGGCCTCAGGGAGCTGGAGGGTGCCTGGGCTGAATGGGGACCCTGGTGCTGGGAGCCTTGAAACAGGATCAGTCCCAAGTGCTCCAGGATCACTGCTGGTAGGAAGCAGGAGGGTCAGTAGTGCATGTGCAGGGCCAGCACAGCTGCGGGGTAGGGGCACTTGCTGTGCCTGGTTGCTTCTTAATGTACTGCCCAAGAAGCAGGAGGGGTCACACTTGCACAGCACTAAGTATGAACAGCAAAGCTTTGTTAAAATCACAGCATGACAGTGCTTGGGAACACTCTTGGGCGTTAGACTATGACTGTATCACTAAAGGGTCCCTTCCAATCATTCTGTGGTTCTATGTCTGATATCCAAGATACATTTTCTACTTCAGCCTCACTCAGGGAAACAATACTGAACATTTCTGACCAGAGCACTACAATAAAATCTTCCCCTCTTATCAGTGAAGGCAATCATTATAAATAAGTAATTTTCCTCTCTCATAGCTCATGTTTGTGGTAACTTAAAACTATTCTTTACATAAGTATAAAAGTATTTTAAAGTCTAACCACAGAATTAAACACTGAGAGCCAAAAAATGTCTTTGGTATCTTCAAAACAGAAGTGAGTACTTACCGAGCTCTGCAGGTATTTTTTTTATAGGATTCCTCTCTAAAAGCAGAGTTTTCAATTGCCTTTTCAATGAAACAGAAAAGAGACTGTAAGAGCAAAGTTCATTTAATTAAATACAAACACAAGAACAGTTTTGCTCCTTAATGTTTTTCCTTGCTTTTGTTTCCTACTCCAGAAAGGGCTCTACAGGCAAATCCGCACTTCCCCATCTCTAATATCAGTGCTGGAAAATGGCACACCTCAAAGCTTTCTGGAACAGCCATCTGAAGTTGGCATTTATGCCCATTTATTATGTACTACTTCAATATTTAGCATTTGATCTTTCCCTGCAAAGCCTGCTTATCACTTTATAGTCTGATACTGACTGCTCCAATTATAAACACATCATTTCCAGTTGTTTATCATCTTGCTGAGCTTCAGCTGTTTGGGTTGTTGAGTGCATTCCTCAGGCTAAATTTGAGCTAAAACTGCTCAGCCATTCTTGATAATGAGATTAGAAAGAAATATGCCCTACTTGTACTTCATTGCATCAGCTTCTTTCTTTGAGAAGCTCCAGTGTTCCTATTCTTGGATGCAGCCAAGAAGCTTGGCACGGGTCATGTACGACATTCATGGCATTTATGTCCCACACAAGATAATATTTTTTTGATATATCTGAAAATCTGTTAACATTTAGACAAATCCTAAGCCTCTGAGAAAATGTCAGCACGCCCCTGCTCGAAAACAATGGCATTGTCAGGGAAATGCTGGAGCTGCTGAATACGCCCTTGTTTGGAGCGTCTCTGATGGGAACCTCCGGGCACTGCAGGTTCAGGATACAGGGATGCCTCATCCATATGAAGGGAGGTCATCAGCACACAACCACTGACACCCAGGCAGCTCTGAAATGGGAACTACACAGACACCCCACTTCCCTACCTCCTCATTTCTGATCGCTTCATTTTGCAATTTTAACA
>NW_009930406.1:363-4213 GCF_000696875.1 Nestor notabilis | reverse complement strand
TTCCTGCAAACAGCTTTTAACATCCAGCAACAAACCAGCTCAGATGATACTCTATAGGCAAGGTGCTGGGTTTATTTACTTGTGCTGCAATCTGATTTGTTGACTGTTAAAATGCAGCAAAACAAACAAGAAGAGAGTTCGGTAGTGTCTGTCATAATATTTCTTTACCTCCAGGAAGGAAAAACAAACCAAACATTTTGGCAGCTGCTCAGCACCGGATTCACATTTGTGGCAATATTTTAAGACATTTCAATTCAGTCAAGAAACACGAGCGCTGTGTTCACGTTTGCCTGTCTGGAGTGGAGTCTTCAACTGCACTTAGAGGAGAAAGTGATTTCATACTTTGAAACCCAAATTCCCCTGCAGCTGGAGGCACCACTACGGAGAGCTCCGCTGCCTCAGGGCAGACTGTTAGACCTTAGAGCAGCCCCAGTGCCTAAAGGGGCTACAAGAAACCTGGAGAGGGGCTTTGGACAAGGGCCTGCAGGGACAGGACAAGGGGAATGGCTTGAACCTGCCAGAGGGGAGATTGAGATGAGCTCTGAGGCAGAAGCTCTTCCCTGTGAGGGTGCTGAGGTGCTGGCACAGGGTGCCCAGAGGAGCTGTGGCTGCCCCATCCCTGGCAGTGTTCAAGGGCAGGTTGGACACAGGGGCTTGGAGCAACCTGCTCTAGTGGAAGGTGTCCCTGCCCGTGGCAGGGTGTTTAGCTGGAGGAGCTTTAAGGTCCTTTCCAACACAAACCACTTTGGGATTCTATGTGTACATGTCTATACACCCACTGCTGATCCCTGCCCAGCTGCACATCCAGATTGCACAGGGATTTGTGGAGAGCAAAGTGTCGGAGTGGCACTTTCCCTGTCTGCACACCAGGCCAGACACCATTTCCACAAGTGTTTCCAACATTTTTGTTCGACTTGGAGACACTCTAATCATAATATCTATTAAAATCAGTGAAAGGTTCATGAACTGCTCGAATGGCCAACCCATCAGGCCACAAACTAGCACGGTGATTCACCGAGACAAAAATTACACTTTGGGCTGCTTCCAGAAAAGCATACCCGAAGAATTACCAAACATCTTAAAATACAGCTTACGCCCCAACATATAATAAGGATAAAATGCAACTAAGTAATATTCAGTGAATATTTCTAATGGATATTTTCCAAAAGCTGAGCTGCTGCTTGAAGTCAATATAAAAATACAAACAAGATAAAGCGTGACACATGCAGGGACTGATGACTGACACATTATGTTGGAGGAAGATGCACACAGAGAATATCTTCATCTCAAGGAATCTCAACCACTCATGCAACAATAGGGATAGAATTCTAATATGGTTTGTAAATTGTATCAGTCCTGTCCAACTGAATTTAGGAAAGCTGTATTTAAAAGATTTGAAAACATCATTAAACTTGACATTTTCCAGCTATTCTTAGAGGGATAAATCTTGTTTACTGCATTTTTCTAATCACAGGTTGAATATATAATGATTCACATACAAGAGATCTTAAAATACCTTTAAGTACCTTGTTTCAATCACAAGATACCATGAAACTCTTGGGGTTTTTATTTTGGAACATTCAGTAGCATATCCTGGTCAAGGGTTGCCTCCCTTTCCTCCTCACACAGAAAGGTTTCTTTCAGAACCACAACTGCAAACTGCTTGGTCTTTCAACTTCCGGTAGGAAAGCAATTTCTCTGTTTCTGTTAATTACCATATATTGTCATTTGTGGTCTTCCACTTCTGGACTGAGGAGCAGGGAATTGTCCAAGGATATGAAAAAAGCCTGGTGGGAAGTTAGCTTTGGTGATTGTGGTGATGTGAGAGCACTTTCCAGGGTCACCACAACATGGTGTACTTCCTTCCCTGCATGCTCCATCCAAATGGAGCCAAATAATCCTTCCAACAGATAACAGCATGGCAGACTACCAACACAAGCAGATTAACGGGTAACTCTCCTTCACTGTCACTTAGGAGTGACACGAGGTTTGTAACTGCGGGTCCCCATTTTCACCTCACCCACAACACTAAAAATAGTCATCTACAGCTAATTAAAATGAATCTGCTGCAAAACCTCAGTGGAAAGACAACCAGGTCTTGCCTTTCTAAGGTTCAAAGGGTGTACAATTCACTGTGTAATATTAATTGGGCCTTTCAGTTTATGTGAGTTTTAGCAAACACAGTTAAGCCTATTTACTGCTCGCCTGCACTGAGGTCAACGCCAAACAAATGCATATAAAAGTCTGACTGTTACAATGAAATTACAGTAGGGGAAAGAGAAGACAAATACAATTGTTATTAAATTATCTGTCTGACCAATGATCTTACCTGTGGAAACCAATTCCAGGGGGAAGAGCTTTAATCTTGTTACAGCGGAGATCCAGCCAAACAAGACATGGCAGCTTTTGAAACAAATCCTCGGGAAGCATGGATATGACATTTCCTTCCAGATGAAGGTACTAAGAGAAAAACAGAAACATGTTTTAAATCCAGAAGGAGAGGGGCTGTTCCTTGGCATGCAACATCGAATGTGAAAACTGTGAACTGCTCTATGTTTTTGTGGAACAAACACTGTTAAAGGGGATTAGAGGATACACAACTATGAATTACACAGGGAGTGATTTATTTAAGGACTTTTGGTTAAAAAGCCCAGGGATTAAAGATCATAGCTAAGAATCTGTAGCTTTTCCACTCATCCAGCCCTTAACTGCTCTATGCTACACCTAACTCAAGGGTAGAACTACTCGTAACAATTTACTCACCTCTATGTTGGGCATTCTGTACATTTCCTCAGTAAGATGCTTAATACTTTTTCTGCTGACATCAAGAGTGCTTGAGGATGACAGCAGACACTCCTCAGCAGCTTTCCTGAGCTCTTCTGATGCATCAGAAACAGGAGAATTTCTCTTGTTGAGATGCTGATCTCCCAGATTGTCACCACTGCTGTAAAGCTCTTCAGAGTAGCTGTCACGCATCTGTCAGCAGGCCGGGAATACCGGCTCAGGAATCCAAAGTGACCACGTGAAGGCAAGTCCTGTGCTGGGAAAAAACGATGTGTTTTGGAATGGGAGCATACACAAAGCAAGTTGCTTTTTTATATTACTAATTTGCAGATTATCCCCACTGCTGTGTGTGGTACAAAACAGCCAAATTGTTGGCTTTATATATACACTTGCAATAATGATACAAGGAAGCTGTGGCTGCCCCATCCCTGGCAGTGTTCAAGGCCAGGTTGGACACAGGGGCTTGGAGCAACCTGCTCTAGTGGAAGGTGCCCCTGTCCATGGCAGGGGTTGGAGCTGGAGGAGCTTTAAGGTCCCTTCCAACACAAACCAGTCTGAGGTTCTGGGATTCAGCAGAATCATAGAACAAATCAGGTTGGAAAAGCCCTTCAAGCTCATCCAGTCCAACCATTCCCCAGCAGTGCCAAGGCCACCACTAACCCCTGGCACTGAGGCCTCGGCTACCCGGGCTGTGAACACTTGCAGGGACGGTGACTCCAGCCCTGCCCTGGGCAGCCTGTTCCAATGCCTGAGCACCCTCTGGGCACTGAATTGTTCCTCAGCTCCAGCTAAACCTGCCCTGGGGCAGCTTGAGGCCGTTTCCTCTTGTCCTATTGTTTGTTACCTGGGAGAAGAAACCAACACCCAAATAATATGTGTTTGAAGGCACGGTAAATAACAAAAATCACCAACCAGCCCTTGTGGCCACGTTTCTACCCACACAGTGTTGGGGGAAAGCTTGGGAGCAGCACTGACATATGCGTACACAATAAATCATAGAAACATCATATAATCCCAGACAGGTTTGTGTCGAAGGGACCTCAAGCTCCTCCAGCTCCAATCCCTG
>NW_009930406.1:0-258 GCF_000696875.1 Nestor notabilis | reverse complement strand
AGCGCCTCAGCACCCTCCCAGGGAAGAGCTTCTGCCCAAGAGCTCATCTCAGTCTCCCCTCTGGCAGGTTCAAGCCATTCCCCTTGGCCTGTCCCTACACTCCTTTGTAAGTAAGTGACCTCCCTTCTCACAGCACTGCCCTGCCAGGCCCTCGGGCTCGTCCTTCCCCAGCTCAACGAGCTCTTGCTGCAGCCCCTCGCTGGCGGTGCGCTGAAGGATGCGGGTACCAGGAGGGTCTCGGCTGTGCTGGGTCAGAGC
>NW_009930405.1:7506-14348 GCF_000696875.1 Nestor notabilis | reverse complement strand
ATATATATATATTGTTTGAATCTATTAAGCTAGTGCAGTACTTGGTTTGAACAGGAAGTAAACTTGAATGCTTAAACCCTAAGCAGCTAGAAGTGAACTCCAACATTATCCAAGTGGACATGCAAAACAGCCCCTAGCATCACCCTAACTCAAACTGGTTGACAAAGCAGGCCAAAAAATTCAATTGCACCAACAGGCTGACAACTGGAAGGAGCAACTTTAAAAAGAAAAGCTGTCAACAGGACACCAAACTAAACGAACTACATTGACACAATACTGGTCACGACTTCAGAAGAAAAACTCTCACCTTTGGCCTAAAGCTTTTGCATTCCCAGATATTAAACAAGCCCTCTTTTCTGAAACAGTTTACAAAACAGGTTTTGCCCCATATAGGTAGCATCCTTGGTAGGTCAGAAAACTTGGGAGGATAGCCCAGATGAGGTACGAAGATAAGACAGTGAGAAAGAAAGCCTTCAGCGTCACAGCCTAGAAACACAAAGGGGATAATTCTATTGATAAAAGCATTAAGATTTTACAGCTCCAAGAAGAGACACCTGTGTTTTAGCAAACAGATAGTCACCCAGTGTGTCAAAGCCCCTGTCCCTACATATTCCCCAGGCAACAAGTTTAACTTGATTACTTAAAACAGCCTTATATCCTTTTATTTAAATGCATACTTCAGCTGCAGTAAGGTATCAGTTTTGTGAACTAAGGTGAACTCTAAAATAGTCTGAAGCAACATCTGCAACTTCTCTTCATTGACCTGGAGCTTCACATTAACAATCTTTTCCTACTTGGAAGTCATCAGAACCTTAGCAGACCTCAAAGTGCAAGTTGTAGCATCATCCCTCTGCCAGTGCAGAGCATGGCCACCCAAAGCTTCTTCAAGCCAAGAAGCTTCCCCAGCAAACGAGTGGTCTTTTATCAGTAGTTATTTCTAAACAAGTAGATTCACCCTATCACAAGTAGACAGTACTATTAAAAGCTTGCACACAATATGTCTGTTAAAAGCTCACAAGATCTTGTTAATAGTATTTTGCACCCCTGGAGGTCAGTTAGCTCAGACAGGAAAGAAGATTCATCTTAGTCCCTAGTCAATTCCTATTAGATTTCACTTACCAGCAAAAACAACAAAAATCAAGTCCAGAGCATCAAGTTGGGGTTGTTGTTTGGTTTGTTGTGGGGTTTTTTTATGGGTTTTGTTTGTTTGTTTGTTGACTAGCCAGTATAATATATCTGAAAGCTCCCAACCTACCCACAGAAAAGACCATCATTGCCAGGAATCAACCCCTTTAGAGGGTGGAGAACTACAGTGTTGACAGCTGTGAAGGAAACCTGATCCATCCAGAAGAGCTGGTTTTATAACTTCATGCTTGAGTTGCAGAAAACACCTTTCCCTTCAAGAGACCTGAACTATTTAGCAATTATCAGGACAGACATTGCAGAAGTCTATTAACTGTAGAACAAGTGCTACCGCTCATCCCAGCAGCATAATCAGCATATGCTAACCTGTCACATGCTCCTAAGCAGATGTCAACCTTTTTGGTCCTCTATACTACTTTCTGGCTGCTTACCCTGTTACTCTGGCTAGTCACTCTCAGGCAGTGCTGGAGCTCTTTGGAAGCCTTTCTAGAAAGCTTCAGCATCCTGGAGAGAAGGATCACATTCCACTTCCAAGAACTACTTTCAGAGCAGTCTCTCAAAACAACAGTCAAGGCAAGAAATTCTACTTCACAGTCCACTTTTCTGCGCAAGCATTGTAACAAGTCCTGTAAGCAGTTCATAAAATAAGCATGTTGATAGCATTGTCGAGTCAAGTCAGTCCAGGAATTAGTGAAATTCAGAACCTGAAGTCCTGATCCTTACTTTCCTCACCTGCCCAAGCATGGTCATAGCATACTACTTGAAACTCAACATGTAAGTGGAATGTCCTAAGGCCCAGTCTAAGAACCACAAACTGCTCTAGGTTTTTGCAATAGTCAGTCCCAGCAAACCAAGAATAGGAATGGATAAGGGCTAACTTTAGAAGAGGTGGCGTTCCCAGAATGACTACCTCTACACTGGAGTGTTTCTAGCCAACTGGACAGTAGGTTTGGACTTGCAAAGCTCATGGCAGCCTCCCTACACAGTCTCCAATGATACACATTCAGTAATGCTACTGAATTCATTGATTACAATGACTAGGCTTTTGTTGTTTTGGCTTTTTTTTGTTGTTTGTTTTCTTATAGTATCTCAACATTCTGAGAAGTCCAGTTCCATATGGACCTAGCACATCCACTCCATACACTCTCACTCAGAGAGTGGTTGTTGCAGAAGCATGGCTGATGGCTCCTTTGCACTGCATGAAGAACAGCCAAGAAACGCTGCCTTCTGCCAGAGTACTAAAGACAGGCTGGTGGATTCAGCCAACTTACAGGGTTGGTCTCAATGCTGTTGAAAATCCCCACATGCATATAAGACTGGACCTCAGGCTTTTAGTACATAACAGAAAAGCTCTCACCCAACAAAGCACACGGCAGCAGAGCTTGTAGCACAGTGCTGCAGGCCCAGAAAGCCATAGCTACACTTTTCTTTTTCCAAGATGTTCATCTGACATTTGAAGCTTCTGTACTACTGAACTGACATACTCCAGGCTACAGTCATACCCAACACTCTGGCTGGAGCTAATGCAAGATCATCATTAATAGGATTTGCCATCCATACAGGCCTGTTACTATGATCATCCACTAATCATTCCCTACTCCACTTTGGCTTCTTCCAAACTGAATCATTCAATTAGATCACATGAGCTAATGCACAGTTGTAACTGTGCATAATCACTTCCTAACCCAGGTTAAGCACGCAGAAAGACACAAGAGAAACAACACTGTACAGCAAGACACAGAAGCAAACAGACTTGAATGGAAACAAATACAGCCAAGAGAAGATACTACCATACAGTTTCCCTGTAAGCTCTTCACTACACTCAGCAACAACTACAGCAGGACTACTACTGACACTCATCAGCCAAGTATCAAGAACAAGCACCATTTGTTGAAATGCTAAGCCAGATTTTGAGAACAGTAGCTTCTTGTGTACGTACAGAGTATTTCAACCGACCAAACTCAACTAAATAACCCATTTCTTAAAGTATGAAGGAAAATGAAAAGCTAATTCCTGCTTCCCCTAAGTACACAGCGAGCAGCTGGTGACCTATTTGTCCTGCAGTATAAGAACAGTCAGCTCAACCTGCCTGCTATGAAAATAAGGGGCAGCCTGCTTTAAATGAGAGTTCCTCCCTTTAAGCACATTAATTGAAATAAAGTACCAAGATAGTTACTTTTATGTTTCAACCCAAATACAACTTGAGCTCTTTAATACATCATTCACGTTCTTTCATGATGAAAGCACATGCTAATTGCTAAACTCTGTTGGGTTTAGATACAGTACTGATTTTTGATCAACAAGCACTGAATGACAACTAGTAATTGTTTTTCTGGATAGTGGGATGGACACAGACAACTGTACACAGATGAGGCACACATTAAATAAATTTAAGTCCCATTTTCTTTTGATGGCTAAAGACTTGGACTATGAACAAAGTCTAAAGGAGTAACTTTCATTGATGTAGATGGCTGTCATCAGTACTCCTTCCATTTGCTCTATCACAAGGAGTGACAGAGACTTCCTCTGTACATCTTCAAGCTGACAGTCTTAATATCTTGGTACAGAAACCTGCACTTTCCTAGAAGTCCAACTTTAAATCAAAACTGCCAGTATCCCTAGATACTTCAGCTCTCAGCATCCCTTTTCCTGGTGCTCTACAGAGACCACATGTTTGCATCCATACAAAAGCGATCCAAGTCTCCCGCTCATAGTTCAGTTCAGATGCATGATAGGTTCTCCCACATACCTGAATGGTAAAGCAAGCTGAAGTGGGCTACACTAACCTCAAACCATCTGGCTTGAAACCCTGTTCTACATCCATGGCCTGAGGGAGTTCACAGCTTGAATCAAAAGCTTAAAATAAGTAAGCATGAGGAAACTGCTGCACTACATTCAAATGTAATGCAGTCTATCAGAGCTTCACCTAGGAAATTTTGCTTTGAGAGAAAGGAGACAAAATGCTTAAATGTTTCTTGTTTCGGTGTAGCGAACTGAGGAAAGTGTAGGCATGTGTGAAATGAGTTCCAGAGTGTAGGGGAAAAAGAAAAAAAAAAAAAGAAAAAAAAGAAAAAAAAAAAGGTTAACCTTCAAACCTTATTTGGTAAGGTAAAAAATCTGGCACATCTAGCGGAAAAAGAAAAAAAAAAAATCACTAGATTTAAGTCACAAAATTGTCCTCCCCTTTCTCCAGCAGTCCTACTCCATGCAATAAACTCAGCAAGATCTACATTAAAGCTATGGGGCTACCACAGACCTTAACGCACCACTGCTTTCCTATTGCTGACCAGCAAGTGCTGCCAAGGAGCTCATTTTAAGGCCAGAAATAATTGTTTTGAATATTTTGACTATAAATAGGACTGACGAGCTAAGTTCCAAAGACTTGCTTGGATATCCAGTAAGACTGGCAGGGGAGTAGAGGAGACGGGACATTTAACTCTCTCTGTTCCTTAAGGGCAATAGGATGCTAAGGGACAGATCTAGAATTGTTACATAAACTATGAGCAGAAGCAAAAAGTACCCAAAGCCACAATTCTGCCACAGAAGGGGAAAAAGAAGATACTCTGATGACCTAGATACCTATGAGGCGTCATAACTAATCAAACGATAGGCCTGTCAACTCCTAAGTGCTTTAAATTGCTTCTCTGTTGAATGGTCTGCAGCATGCAGGAGCAGACAGCTCTCCCCTGTGCAAAATACTTTGCATTCTCCATTGAAAGGGACAGAAAAGCTAGAGGAAGACTTCAGTATGAGAGGTGCAGCAAAGAAGTCAACCCTCAAATTCAGCTATTTTCAGCAAATGCATACAAGTAAGAGAATACCAGTAAACACAGATTAAGACAGAAGTAGCAGAAACCCTGACACAACCTAGCAAGCAAGGACAAAAAAAATGTATATAAGGATTGCTATTTATAATTATATATTTGTATATATATAAAAAGGATTCTGAAAGCACATCACGAACTTAGTAACAAAGATGTTTCTTCACAGCTACAAGGAAAAACTTGAAGGGTAAGGATAGTCACAAAGCATGCTTCTCATCCTTCTTCCACTGCCTAAAACTCACTGCTATTATTAGCACACTCACTGAAGGACCTAACAGGATCTCTACCCACAGTAAGGTTTACCAGTACTTTTCCAGCCCCCTCGAATGCTGCTATAGAAGCTAAGACTAAGGCAGATGAAATCACAAAAGGCCTCTTTCTCACCTTTTCTCCCCTTTCTTACCCATCCCCCCAGTTTCTTGAGGATGGGAATGAGAACACACTGGATCTGACAATGCCTTAGTTCACCACAGACTCTGGAAATGGCAAGTGAAAGCTTTTTGTGACCACTGCAGGCCACAGATTTAAACTAGGCAGACTTCCGCTTGTAGTTCAGAGTGACTGTGTTTAAGGTTGCTGCTCACCCAAAAGGATTCAGTCAATATTTTCTAATTGGTCTAGCCCATAACCATATTTTATGTACCTTGTATGTATTCCTCATGTCAGCAGCTGATAATTAAACAACAGCCAGCTAACCCAAACCAATATTTTGAGTAAGAAAGATAGGGAGGAAAGAATATGGCAGGAGATGCCAACTGCAATTACCCCATATTTGATCTTTACATTTGCAGCCAGAATAGGTTTAGTCATGCATCTGCATCTGTACCATGGCCACAGAGGAGCTCAGCAGCAAGTAAAGCAAGTACTTTTGCTGTACAAGGAGGTATGCCGAAGGGCCAGTTTTCATACTAATTTCCAGGATAAACAAGCTGTCAGTCAGGAACACCAACAGGTTTAAGGAAACAGAGCAAGCCAAAGAGGCTTTAATTTTCCTTTTTGATCAAATCATGCTTCCAACAGTCTGAAGTTTTGAAGCAAAATGATCTTTTAGCCTAACCTCCCATTTACACTCAGCTTTCCACCTCTCAAGTTCCTGCAACTAAGAGAGCCTCCCATCCAGCTTTTCCAGCACCAAACCCCATAATTCTGATTTAATAGTAAGTTCTACAACTAATTTCAAAGAATAAAGAGAAGTACAGAGAGACTGTGTTTACTTTAAGAAACTGCCTTCTCTAGATCACATAGCTAGCAAAACTGATAGAGTTTCTACCTTCAGACACCTTCATGGAGTATTTCAATTCCTCCTCCCTCTCCCTTCACAACCATTCTTTACTCGGTAGTGTCACTAACACACCCACAGATGAAAGGGAAGTACAACCAAGGGAAACACAACCTGAAACAACACAATTAATGCCCAGATCAACAATTTGAATCTAGACAGGAAAAAGGCCCCGCCAAGTCACATTTAGGGAGAAATGAAGCAGGGGAAATCACATTTTGTATGTGTTCACTTTACCTCCAATGGAAGAAGATATTTTTCTCACACAGCTACAACAGAAGTAGATTTCATCACAGTTCCTGCTGCTAAAAACATAAAGAAAGAGTCCTGGGCTGTCATATCACCTACAATAATCGATACAGCACCTAACTATTGTTCATATACTTCAGAGCCCCACACATACTCCCCACAACTCCCAAGTCTCTGCCAGACATCACTGGTGTTGCTGCACAAAAGTCACCTGCTAAAGCAACAGCTCGAAGTACATTTATTCTGCCAACAGGACAGTGCACGTAAGTGCCTCCTCCTCTCTCCCCTGTTGCCTCTCCAAGCCCGTTTCACCAGTAAAGCGGAGTCTTAACCACCCACTTACACAA
>NW_009930405.1:0-7475 GCF_000696875.1 Nestor notabilis | reverse complement strand
TTTCCCATTTCCAGTACCATGCAGTAACACGCTGCCCTTCCTGCTAATTTTACCACATATGCAACACTGCTGAAAGTCAGATAAGCAAACCAAACCAGTAGAAATAGTAATCCAATATGAACAGTTTTCTACAAACTTTGTCACCTCAGTAACAGTCCAATGAGCACAAGAGCTGAAGACAAAAAGCAGAGCTATGCAGCTTCACATGTGGGGCATAGGGTCAGCTCAACTGTACTGCTGAAAAGGACTGGTGCCCTCTGTGTTGGCACCACTGTTCTAGGTCCAGGCACCAACTTATCTTGAATAAACACAAGGTGATGTGCTGTGCACTTTACAGCCTCTGAAACAGCTGCACCAGCACAACTGAGAGGGAGACACAAGCTGCTTGACTGGGTGCTGGTGCCAGAATACACGCTCGGCTTTGTGACTACAGCCGAGTCAAGCTGGAAAACTTCTCCAGACTCTCAAAACTCACAAGTACAGTTAAGAAGCATGTTCCTGCAGAGACTGACTTAGTGATATGTGATAACACTGCAAAGATGGGTGGACAACTGGGCTGTAACTGGATCTGACTGTGTGTTGCCAAGGATTTGTCTAGATCTGAAAGAGTTCAGGTTTAGGCTACGCTAGCCAACACATTTGTTAACCTTCACTTAACAGCAAAGTTTCCTTCCTTTCCAAATAGAGGTTAGCACTAATTTCAGTTTTGTCAATAACAGCCTAGAATGCGTAGCTGGTGGGAAGACCTCGAGCTTGGCATAGTCCTTCCTGCACTAAAGGAGTATTCCGTTGAACGTTCCTACTGAATATACTGTAACTGCCAATAGCTGTGTCTCCTAATCTACTCTTCAGTAGAATTTTGAGTTCAAAAATCACCAGTTAAATTGTCACAAGGATGCTGTAAAACACACTTCAGCAGCTCAGGTCCACACAACACGCACCTTCGTATCAGTTCAAAGGGGCTTAAGACTTACCTAAGCTTCTTTAACATCATTCACAACACTTGTTACCACAGAAACCTTGGCCACTGCTGCAAGACAAGAGTCTTAACAGTAGCACTTTGGGGTTTAAAACAGCCTTTTTCTGGGACACAAATACTGTTACGTGTACGCTAATGGCTGCTGGCCAGTTAAGCCTAGTGATGAGTGGAGTAACGAGGGTCAAAAACAGAGAGTAACCCCAGAGGTAAGGCAAAACAGACTGTCCTCCTGAAAGGAGGAAACGCAAAGGGGAGCTGGTTACCACTTCTCTTCACATCAAGTTCTCAGACTAGTCTGAATACATCTAGCCAATCTAACTGCTTGTCTACGGGACAGCATACCATATCATATGTTGAGACTATAAATGGGTTAATATCCATCTTTCACTTGGGTGGAGAACAAAGAGGGAAATACAGCTGTCTGAAGATATATGTTTAACACTCCCAACCAAGAGTTTAGTCTTTGTAAATCATACTGTCTCCATTCTGTGGATCCATGAGATCTTTCCTAACTGTGTATAGAGGTCAAACACTGGGAAAAGAAGTCTAGGTTTTAGAAGATGAACCCAAACAGAGATAATGTGCTGCTCTTTAAAGCTCACAAAAACTTAATCTAGTCAGTTCTAACGCACTACAGAAATAAGTGAACAACAGTTTAGACTACAGAACAGCTCAGTTTGATATTTGATTAATGAAACAGTGATATGTCTGCAACACCAAGTACTTAAACTGACACTCTAAGAATAACATTCAGTCTATCACAAGCCAACGTCCAACCTCTTTAAAAGCACCAAATTTCATTTTAAGGGTCTTCTCAAACAAGCAGAGTTCCTAGTAGCTTCTGAAGGTTCCACAAGTATGTAATCACATCTGCTGTCTTAATGTGGATAGCATGTTTGGTTTTCCATTGAAAAAGTTAAGCTGAAAAGCAGAAGCTGCATTTCTTAATGGCCCCTATCACCACTATCATATTTTGAAAGTTATTTTACCTTTTAAATCTCAGAGCATAACATGTGATAAGTTTTCAGTAGCTATCTATTTCTACAGTACTATTAGCTCTCAGAAATACCCCAGTTCTGGGCCCCAGCCCCTGAAAGCATTACTAACTGCACTCTTCCAAACAATCTCTGTACCAAGAAGTCTGACATACTATCACTCAGAAAGATTTCCTTGTAAGTATTTCATACTGCATTCCTTCCCTTATCCCCATTACAAGCTTAAGACTTTGTTGCTTGGAAGATAAGTGATAACTGCCTTGAGGGCAGCTTTTAAGGCCATGTTTAGAATCACACTGCTGTTGTTAACAAGAACAATTCCTCAGTATTAGTTCAGAATTACAAAGTATTTAAGAAATTATTTCTCTTAAAAACAAGATGACTTCTTGTTTTAGGAAAGTGATTTGTTTATTTCAAGAACCTTAACCCAATTTTCTAGAGCAGTCATTTTCACTACTACTCTATGTCTAAGCAATACATTAAAGGAAACCAACCTTCTGCCTCGATGCTTAGCAGTCCATATTCTTTGAGTTTCCTCCCCTGAAATCAGCACTGTGATGGTTTCCACCTTAGGCACAGGATTGACAGATGGTACCTTTCATTTACCAGTTGTTTATGGTTCCCCGAGTAGATCATGCTATACAGACCAAGATAAATGAGGAGCCACAAGAAAAAGCCAGAAGACCCTTTATTACATTTACCCAAGGAGCTGAAAACACAGAAGGGGTTGAGGAGAAAAGGCGAATGTGACACAACATGCAAGTCTGCAAGTAGTAGTATCATAGGATTATGCTTACAGAGACACTTAAAATAACTGCACTTATTCTTCCACTCAGCAGTACCACCCTGTTAGAGAAGATAAGAGGCGAGAACAACTTTTCCAAGGACACACAACATAGAAGAAGTAGTCCTAACACATCAGTACAAGCAGTTGACACATTCTCCAACAGGTTTCTGTAATTTAAAAACAAACAAAAACCAAACCAACAAGCCTTGTTGTCGTGGAATCTTTATACAACACACTGTATAATCATTCTCAAAAGACACTTCAAATATTATACTGAGACCAATAAGATCTTCAAAATTCAACATGACTATCTCCAAGTTGAAGGGAAAAAAAAAAAAAAAACATATTATGATCTGACACTGACTACAAACTGGAACCTGATTCTGATCTCTCTTGAGCAACAACTACGTAAGAGCAAATTAAATTCTACTCTCAAATATCAATTTACTAGAAATTACATTCTACACTCTGTGTCTGTAATCTGTACAAGATCTTACTAGCTCAAGCCTTCACCTCCACCACCTTCCAGGGTTTGGCTTCTATTCCAGTATTTTAAGAGAGACTTGCCAAGACTTGCGGCAGCACTCAAACCCCACCTTGCCACGCAAAATCACTGGTATGTGGGGCCGAAAATACAATCAGTCATTTGCTCATTGTCTGCACTGAAAAATAAAGCTGAAATACATCTAGAGCAAAGAAAAAAATATTAGCTCAGACATCTCCCCTTCTAGCAAAAGCACATCAGAATACCCCTCATACCATACACAAGCCATAAATAGAGGCCCAGTAACCGAGTTGTAAGCTGAGTCCCTTCCCAAAAGGCACTTTGTTCAGTCTTACAGCTTTGACAGTTCTCTTGCCTATTCCTCTGGGAAGAGCAAGGCAATTCTTTTAAAAAAAGAGCTGGTCCTTCATAAATCATTTCTGCAAAGACCCAAATGGACTTCTCTTTCACATTAAATTTGACTTCTTATTAGCCCTACTCATGAGTTCATCACATTGGCATCAAACAGGAGTTCCAATATCCAGGTTACCTGCGTTCACTCAGGTAACTTTTGTCAGATTGCCTTGGATGCTGTATGGCTCAGTAACGCCATCTTTGGCATCAAACATTCTGCTTTCAATTTCTCCAGCCTTAAAGAGAAGCCAGCCACTAACCATTATAAACTTAATATAGCTATTTTTTTCTGTTTACTTAATGGGAAAGGGAAGAGAGACCTATTTAGCTTCACAGATCACACTGAGCACAAGGATCTACTATTCTCACTCTAGAATGAGATACGAACTAGTCTTGTTACTTCAAGGAGTAACATCCTTATGGAGCAGCCAGAATTCTCAGTGATAGAACTCCAGGCAAACTAACTGGATAGCTCTAGGATATGGAAGCACATGAACAACCTGCTACGGAGGTAATTCATTAAATGAATTCACCAGCTATGGCACTATAATGGCATTGGTACACTCCCTCCCAAGCACAAAGAGGGAGGGTAAGCTCCTTGATTTGCTGCAGAGCAGGAATTCCAGTTAAACATCAACAGGTAGTTACTTGCCTAGCATTAATTTATACCTTAGATCATCTCCCAGTAACTCATTTGTACAGCTACAGAATACAATGGATGTTACCTTCAAGTCTTAGGAGATACATTCAGTCAAGAAAGAATTAACAGTGGGGGAGGCAAAACAAATCTTCCAATTCCTCAGATTTCATTCCAGGGTTTTTAAGTGGGAAGATGATCAACTTCCAAAATTTAAATGCCTTCAGAGTTCCTCATATTGCATGCATTCAAAAAGCATGGTTAGCAAGCACATAAAATCTTGCTTTCCTGGAAATTAGCACTACAGAAAATTTGTTAATTTATTTCAGAAATAAACAGAAGTTAAAGGTCAGACAAGGTGGCTACCAATGCTCTCAGAACACTAGTCCCTATTATATATTCATTTGCTGCTGGAAGTTACTCGATTATAATCCTTGACCTAATAGACATCACCCATTTCATATCAGTCATTTCTTTGCAGCTAACTGAAATACCAGACAATTCAAGTGATGTTTTCAGATACATTTCAATCTTGCTCATCTGTTTGTTCTGGCATTTCAGATACAAACCCCAACACCACAAATGTAGTCATATAAATCAACTCCCTACAGAGCACTGTGACCTCAAAATCACCTAAAGGATGAGACGGTATTCCAAAACAAAGGAAAGCTACCTCCATCTTTCCTCCAGGACATCCTAAGAAATCCAGGTTGATGAAGATGTTTTGAGAAAGAGACCCAGTTATTCCCCAGTAAGAGTAAAGTCTTAAGGACCAACATATGTAAGTACTTCTGAAAACTTTCAGTTGTTTACAAACAACAATACAGCAGCCCTGCCTATGCAGAAGCTTAGAAAATACTTTTGTTCATTTTAAGCAGTTGTCGTTAAAGACAAAACCTTAAAATACTACTGATTGGTGCATTAAGTTTGAGAAGTTAATGCAGGATTCAGCAAAAAAGTCGGAAAACGCACTCAACCTGGCAGTTTGCAGAGCACACTGTAAGCGCAGCCTGCAGCAACAGTGAAGACAGGGGAACAATTTAGCCTGATTTTAAGTTCAAGATGTCCCATTCAAAAACTGCCATGCCAGGATATCAAAAATCATCCCAAGGACAGGGCCTGTTCATGACTGCAGTGCAGTAACAAAAGCAACTTCAGGTCTAACTTTTCTACGTAAGGTGAAGTTTAAGTGAAACTTGGCAGTTTTCCTCATGAATGTCCTTGGAACGGTTAGAAACTTCTACAGACTGTGCAACAGTCTACTGACAACAAAGTTAAAACCAGTTTCATCATCGTGTTGAAGTGAAACCTGCGATGCAGCTTGTGCTGGAGACTAACAACACCGCAAAACACGAAGAACACAGAATTTAATTTACATGCATTTCCATCTGCTTATTACATTTGTTTTCACAGTTGGGCAAAACTCAAAGTCATAGGGGATGCAATACCACCATCAGGAGATAAGTGCTCTATTACACCAGAGGAAAATCCCCAGCCCTCCTCCCCTCCAATAGACCTGCTCTTATCCAGTCTAGCCAGCTTGAGGTAGTGTCCTTATTCTTATGAGGACAAGGGAAAACAATTCCTCACCTACCACAGTATCTCGCTTCAGTCAGTGGTACATTATAGGATAGTCAGTAAGCAAACGTTAATCACTGATATTTAACCAAAACACAGGCACTGCAGTTAGCATGAGGTGCCTGAGAAGTATCAGCACTCCTCCAAGACCTGGCTCAAGCACTTCTGTCCACCCAACATGAACAAGAGCTACTTGGCCATCTAAACTACGAGAGACTAGTATTTAAAGAAATGCTTTTATGATAGTTGAAGTAAAACTGTTCTGTGCTAGAACTATTTCAGAAATGTCTTTAAATTGCAGGCAGAAGAAGAGAAGGAAAGAACACAGTCTTCCTCAATCCCACTCCCTGCTTTCAAAAGAATTTTAGCTGAAATGCCACAGAGCTAGTGGTATTATTTGAGGAGGAACTGTAACACCATTAGTGACTTTAGGAAAAGCTAGAACATAACAGCTGTTAAGCAACACTTGGTACAGGAGGAGTTATAGGCCTTGCCCGTCACACTTCGTGTAACTATTCCAACCTACCACTCTGCTTTATTTCGTTGTACAGAAGGCTCTTTTGCAAGGAGGCACAGATCATCTACAGCTGTACACGCAAACCCTATCAAATCAGTTGTTCCATGCTTTTAGTACGCAAGTAACTTAAGTAACATGCACATGTTTCCACCACTAATGATGACACAGCTACCTTAAAGGCCATTTAGTACTGGTGTGCTGGTGCTTTTACGACCCTGAGAAAGTTATGTAATCATCTAATGCTTTGAGATGACTGAAGTACATAGTGGTGAAAATACAGAGAGCCATCAAAGAAAATTCAGCAGTGCTGGGTTAGGAGGTGAGAAATTGGTATCCAAGCAGTAAAGCAGTACATCATGTCCTCGATGTCAATCTCTGGACTCTTAAATTATTAAAATCACAAAACTGCCAAGCACAATCAAACATTTCCACATGCTGAGAACTGTTGACTTTTCCTGCCTATAAAAAAAGTTAAGAGAGTTGCCACTCCACACCTGACACTTCATAGCATGGTTAAATTTCCCAGTCTTTAGCTGGCTTACAGATGAAGCAATTGAAACCAATAGTGGCACATGGCATCTGTTAGATTTTGTTTAATCATGCCCAGTCCAATCATCCTGCTTCCAAACTGAGAGTTATACAACAAAGATGCTAAAATAGTTCAGTGTTCTAGCGCAGCACTAAGAACCTCACAAGATTCAACTTAGCTTTCAAGTCAGTACAGTCCCTAAAAGTCACAGTCCTCAAACAGAGTATGGCAGAGGAAGGGTTACAAGCGCTCAGATTTTAAGCTATTCTTGGAAAAATAAGCGTAATAATAATAAAAAAAAAAAATACTGCGCAGACTCCAGCACATCCGAGACTAAACACCCAGCCAGAGACATGTCCCGTCACCACCGGAGGATGTATTACAAGCAAGAATGGCACTGACAGAGCGCACCGGGTCCATACGAGGGACTGGCCAGCATGGATCAGCCACCTCCTTCCCCGAGCTGCCCGCTGCTGCTTCCTTCGCAGCGGGTCGCGGCTCCGAAGCCCTCCCGGCTGCCTCGCTCCGGCCCCGGCAGTGCCAGCTCAGTGCCCC
>NW_009930404.1:23303-37131 GCF_000696875.1 Nestor notabilis | reverse complement strand
TCCTTCCTTCCTTCCTTCCTTTCTTCCATCTGTCTGTCCATCCATCCATTCGAGACCGTCTGCTGTGTTGTACGAGAAGGCTTTGGGGTCGCCCCGTTAAATTTACCTCCAGGGAAGTTCGGGAGGCTCTGAACTTTGCCAGCTGAAGTTTGCTGATCAGTTCAAAGGCACATTAACGCAGCGGGGATGTATTGACACTGAGTAATCCTGCTAATTAAACTCGGAAAGCCGTGTCTTGGAGCGATATCGACATTAACATAGGAAAGGCTCAGGTCGGTTGACGAAAGGCTTTTAGCGATGTGACACCCCGGATGCTCTTGGGCATGTATGAGTTTCACTTGCTCTGTTCTGTTAATCTATGAAATGGGTGCACGTTGCTCTCATTTTTGCAGCCAGGGCAGGTTCTTGGCCTTCTGGAGTATCACTGATGCGCTGGATCCACAGTGCGTTTCTCTCCCTCTGTGCAGAAAGTGGTGTATGCAAGGACTGTACGTGTGCTTTGTGTTACAAAGTACTGCCACTGCTACAATAGAATCGCAGCTCTGTGGTGAGGAGGTCTCAGCTGTTAAACTGAACAGAACTGAAAGCAGGAAGTGAGGACAGTGTTGGTTTTAACTGAAACAGAGGGTAGGGATCCCTGCTGTGTGGCTGGTGGTGCATTGGCTAAACAGTTGCCTTCCGGTGCTCATTCACCAGTGGCTCAGTGTCCCATCCATACCTTTTGGGACAGTATGTAACTTCCTCAAATATAAAACTTCTGGCTCCTAGGGTCTCTTGTGTTTTGGAAGCTTCTGCATGGAGAAGGCCTATTTTGCTCTTTGTCTGCTCAGATCAAGCATGTGGATGCTTTCCTGCTAGGTCTGGGTAGCAGAAAGAACAGGCAGACTGGCACATGGTGCTTTGATGGTTACGGGAGGTTTCCCATACACCCAGCTTTACCAGGAACTAATGCAAGTGGGACATTGTGTTTTTCTTCTATATTCCTGTTTCCTTCAAGCTGGGCCTGAATTTATGTCTGTCTCTGGATATAGTGGAAATCAATTGCTAAGGTATACCTAGACAAAACTGGCATGGAGGAATTCCTGGGCATGGTGTGCAGTGTTGAGTAAAAAGCCCGAAAGGTTGGTCTCGACTGGTCAAATAAATGTCAAATCAGATTTCATTGTTCTACAAACTGTGTTACCTTTTAAGCTAAACGTAACTCTTAAACTGATAGTTCAAGCAGTTAAAACAGTGTGCTAGACCTTAAGAGTTTGTAGACTTTTGCTCTTAAAGATCACCCATAAGCCCAGTATTGGGCGTGGAAGAGTACATGAGTGCATAGGTTGGTAAAACAGACAAAAATGTATCTTTGTGGATTTCCCTGTTTTAAATACTTATTAAAAATGCACTTTTGTATGTCAGTAGGATGAGTAACTTTCCAAAAAGTCTTTTTAGCAGGAGCTTGACGTACTCAGTTCTGTGTCTGGTTAATATGGTTATTAGTCTAAAACGTGAACTTGTCATTCTCTTCCCCAGCCCTCTTCCAAAGCAATTAAAATAGCTTTGTTTTTATATAAAGGTAATGGGAAACTCTTCAGAATTCCAGAAAGCAGTGAAGTTGGTGATTGACACAGTTTCATTTGATAAAGACTCAACAGTCCAAGTTTTTGAGGCAACAATCAGGTATGTTGCTCTAAGTTTCTGTCTTTAAATCAATAACAAGGTTAAAGACTTGGTGTGCATATATGGCAGAAACCAGGTAAAATCATCAATAAGGATGTCTTTGGTATGCTTTGTTCCATAATTGTTACTTAAATAAGTTGGTTTTTAACCTTTTATGAAAAACGGGTTTTCTCTGTTCTGGTTTTCTTCCATGGACCTGCTTGCTTTCACTTTTGTTTTAGACAAAAAATAGGCCTGTCTGTCTTGGAGATGGGTTTAAGATACTGTCTGATTTTGAATGGCTTCGTTTTCTGAATGTCTTAAACAGTCTTTATTCAATTGCTCCTTTCCTTTGCAAGTCTGTCTTTTTTTTTTTTTCCTGAATACTGAGTTTATATAACAACCTTACTGCCATTTGCATGGGCAAGGAGGTCTTCGCTCATAAATACACTTGGTATGTTATAAGGAGCTACTGGGTTAGCTAAATTTTGCAGAACCAGTTTTTGGGGTGACTGTGACTTCCAGATGTTTTCACTGCTGGTGGGGAAAAAAGCAGATCTTTCTCTAATACCTGTAAAGTGCACAAAGTAATACTTCAATTAAACATGATACTGGTAAGGGTTTAGCTGAAGAACTAGGTTCAGATCAGATTTAGAAACTGAAGATCCTTTCCTTTTCCCATAGGGTTTTGGGAAGCTTGCTTTCTGCCCACATAATAATCACAGATACCAAACAGCCTTTTGGTGATATGACCATTAAGGATTATGACAATGAACTGTTGCATATGGCTCATGACCTAGCAGTGAGACTACTTCCAGCCTTTGAGAACACCAAAACTGGAATTCCATATCCTCGGGTAAGTGAGCACACCAGCACTGTGGGGAAACTACCTAAAAGCAGTAATTCGCCTGCCCTACAACTCAAATTCTGTGCCCTGTGTGTGCCTGTATATGTGTGCTGGGGTACTTAACCTGCTCAAAGTGATATTAAAATGGTGGGGGGGGTAACTGTGCTAAGTTATGGTGACATGGACCATATAAGTTGCTCCTTATGTCTAGAAAATGTTTTCTTTAGGCTGTTTTTTCACTCTATGTATTGTTCTCTATGGGTCAGTAGTCATTGATTTCTGTGCTGTTTGGTTGGAACATGCCCTTGCCCCATGGTTTCTTCCTATATATCATGCAGCAACAAACAATGCTGTCAGTAAGGAGATTAATAAGAATAATGGGAAATAGCATAGGAAAGTGTCTTTATTGGTGAGTTGGTACTAAGATAATTGTGATAAGATAAAACTAAAATACTTGTCATACTGGGCTTGGTTTCTGTAATTTGGTTAGTGAGTACTCAAGAATACTGTGTCCTTCTCCTTGCACATGCAGTTCACAAGGAAAAGGATCTCTGCTCTAGTGGAACAACACTAAACTAATTAGCAGTTGCTTTTGATTGCTGAGCACAGCAGCATTGGTTTTCTTCCAGACTTGTCAGCCTGTAGAAACATGAATTTTCCTTTCTGTTCAAATCTGGTGAATCAGTTGAGGGTGATGTAATTTCTCTTCAACATTTTGTTGCATGGGGAAGTTAAGGAGGGTTCAGTGAGGAAACTCGGTTTCAAGAGCACTAAAAGATGGGGAGCGGTACTGCCACCACCTTTGGAAGAACTTGAATGTTTAGTAGAAATGATGAAAAAGTGGTCTGAAATTTGGGATGATTAACAAGTAAGAGAGTAGCAAAATCAGGATTGCCCCCATTAAACATGATGTTAAAGCTGTAAGATGAATTTCAGGAATTCTTCAGGAAAGCTTTTCAACCAAGCAGTGATACCCCGGCTTTCTAACTATATAAACATTGCATACTACATATTGCAAAATGTAATGAAAAGGCTTTAAATATATCTGCAGATGAGAGCACAGCTGCATGAGGTGCAGCCTGCCTTATCACTGTTGTCACTCTCTTTACCTGCTTCACAGGTCAATCTGAAGAAGGGGGTACCTCCAGACAGCTATAATGAAACTTGTACTGCAGGAGCTGGTTCCTTGCTGGTGGAATTTGGGATCCTTAGCAGGCTGCTTGGTGATTCCACATTTGAATGGGTGGCCAGGAGAGCCGTCAAAGCACTCTGGAGTCTCAGGAGCAATAACACTGGGCTGCTAGGTAATCTCAGTTTCCTGTAGCAGAATGTCATCATGCTAGGAGTTTTATGTATCGTAAACCTTGTCAATCTGCTTTCTCTGTAGCTGTTAAGTCATGCTCTCCTTGGGTACTTGTGGTCTGTGTTGATCAAATGGCACTGTGTAATTTTGTAAGAAAAATGGAGTATCTGAATGAGTTCTTAGGACACAGGTCTTCACAGCCCCCTTTTTTTTCATGATACTGAGGTCCTTGCATTTGTATCCCCAGTAAAATAATTTAGATTGGCAGATGACTAGAAGTACTTAAAACAGCTGCATGTGTGTGCTAGTTCCTTGGATGAATGCACTGTAACACTTCATTTTGATAGTAATCTTTGTTCATTCCTCCTGAAGACTTTTTTGAAGATACTGTTTCTAAGTGCTGGTTCTTGATTGCTTTCCTCTGATGTACTTGGCAACTTTAGACTAAACTTTTTGTCTGTTCTGAAAGGAAATGTTGTGAATATTCAAACTGGTCATTGGGTTGGAAAGCAAAGTGGATTGGGAGCAGGGTCGGATTCATTCTATGAATACCTTCTGAAGTCTTACATCCTCTTTGGAGAAAAGGAAGACTTGGAGATGTTCAATGATGCTTATCGGAATATTCAGAACCACTTAAGAAGAGGGTATGTTATTTCATATGACTATCAATTCCTTAAGCAGTGGCCCAAAGCATGATATGATTGTACAGTGTTTTGTGTCATGCTCTAGAAATCAGTGTTTTCTTTTTTCTTTAAAAAACCGGTATCTTATTTCCATGGTAGTCACTGTGGAAATAAATTTTAATGTTCCTTTCACTCCTTGGTCATCGGTGTGAAGAAGCTAAACTGGTTACCATCCAGGTTAGTGAATGTTAAGCTGAGAGAAGGCTGTAGAGTTGCAAAGGAAATATATTAAATTGGCTGGTTTAGTACTTCTTGAGGCCTGATCTTACCTAGCATGACATTTTGGTAGAGATTCTGCTGACGTAACTCTAGGATATGATGTACATACCTTTATGAATTGATTTTTCTGTGAGCATGACCGACCTATTTGTTCTTTTCAAAATGGGTTTGAACCTAGCATGGCAAATGCGTGGCTTATTCTCTTTGCTGCTGGCACTGCTGTGAAATGAAACGTGCATTGTATTCTTCTGAAATAGTGAATATTTACATGTGCTTATTGTTACTTGGCAGTCGAGAAGCTTGCAATGAAGGTGAAGGTGACCCTCCTTTGTATGTTAACGTAAACATGTTCACAGGACAGCTGATGAACACGTGGATTGACTCTTTGCAAGCCTTTTTTCCTGGACTACAGGTAAGCTTCCATTCTGTTCAGGACAGTGCAACACAGTAGAGGGGTGTCAGAAAGGCTCGTTCTAATCCTAGGCTGGCAATGAGTCTAAGCATCTCTTCTGAGATGAGCTTCAACCTGCAGGTTTACATCTGGCTGCTCTGGTAAGACAGTCTTAGGGCAGTTCAGCTTCTGCATCAGCATAACAGTATTGGAAGGCCTTGCCTGCTGCCTACTAGATTTGAGATACTTTTCATTTTCCTCATTTTTTAACCTTAGCATTACTGTGAGACTGAGCTCTGCTAAAGCTTTTGGTATGAAGGAATTAGTGTATTAGCTTTCTTTTGTGTGGGGGAAGAGGGTTGGGGACTTTTTTTGTCTCTCTTTATGAGGGGAGTGTTTTATTATATGGCATGTTCTTATACAGAGCAGAAAGTAATTTGCTGGCTTGCAGTATTAAGCCTGTATGTTTATGGCTGTTGTTATGCCTAGGTATTGATAGGAGATGTGGAAGATGCTATTTGTCTCCATGCTTTTTATTATGCCATATGGAAACGATACGGAGCTCTCCCAGAGAGATACAACTGGCAATTGCAAGCGCCGGATGTTCCCTTTTATCCACTGAGACCAGAGTTAGTGGAATCCACGTATCTTCTTTATCAGGTACTTGACTTTTCTTGAGCCTTATAGCTCATATTTTGGCAAAAATGGTTTTGTTGAGAAAGTCACTTTTTCTGCCCCTAGCCTCTGGCCTGCTAGAATCTGGTGCCTCAGGATCTGCCTGTTCTTATATGGAGGTCTCTGTTTAGACACTAGATTGTTGTGCAGTGTAGTTGCTGTGTTGTTTGCTTTAAAAATAACTTTTTTTTCTAGGACAGGCAAAAAGGAGACTAAATGACCTTTTAAAAAAATTGCTGGCAGATTTTTACAAGGTGGAGACTTGTGACTTCTTAATAGAAATTGTTGGAGTAAATGTAATAGCTTTCCTTGCTATATTGTCTAGGCAGAGCCTCCAACTGGCAGGAGATAAAATAAACTCAACTCTGGCTGCAAGAAAGCTATCCAAAGAGTTTGAATTTACTACGTTTTATTGGTGTTTGCACTAAAGCAAATATGAGAAGCTTGCAGAGAGTAATCTAAGTCATGTTCCTATAAAGATAAGTTTGCTATAATATAGGAGAATCTGTTAGTAGAAGGCCTTTGTTGAAAATGCTGATTATCTTGTCTGTCTTTGTTATTTAGGCCACAAAGAACCCGTTTTACCTTCACGTGGGGATGGATATTCTGCAGAGTTTGGAAAAATACACAAAAGCAAAGTCAGTTTTCAGTGTTCTTTTGTCTCACTCCTATGCACATATATTATATTATATGAATATTCTATAGAATCTGATCTGCCAAATGTATGTAAACCAGAAAACCCATGAAAGCCACAAGTGATGATTTATTTACTGAGCAATGGTTTCAGTCGTCTCTGGACTGTAGTTTCATTTTCAGATAGAACTTTATGGCTTGGGAGTTTTATACCTACTTTGCAAAATGCGCTGTTGATGATCAGTTGCTGAAAACTGGTAAATTAGTAGATGTTTTTTGCTATGGATCCAGCAAGAATATTTCTCACATCATGGACTCATGATGTGTAACTAAACTGGAAGGGTGGCCTCTAAGGCAGATGCTGTTGCATATCAGCTTTCACTTCGAGACAGTAGCAGTGAATCCTGACTGTAATACTGAGAGGCTCACAGGGAAGATAGTGAATTTTTCTTCCATTATTGATATCTACTGATTTTGTAGACAAGTCTGTACTAACCATAGGACAGTGTAAACCAGTACCATTCTGCAGTTAAATGGGATTCACGTGCTGTATAGGGGATTGACTGAAAGAATTACAAGTGCACTGTGTGACAGCTTGCAGCTTTGTCATTCGTCACGTGTTGTGGGGAGAGTGGGTAGCTCAGGAAGAAACCTTTGCATGAGACCAGGCTTCCAGACCTGGGTTTCTCGTGTGCTCAGAATGGGGAAATTCCCGGTTGTGGGGAATTCCAGTTTTGTGCTGGGTGCTGTGAGATTATCTTGCTTCTTTGAGAGACTCTTAGCAAATCTGCACAATGGAAAAGGTGAACCACAGGGTCAATGACTGCAGTCTCATTGGAACACCAGAAAACAATAATCAGTGCTTACTAGTAAAAAAAAAGGCTTGTTTCATTTTAACTTCACCCCTAGTGACAATTGGAGTAGTCTGAAGTTAAGGAATATTTAGGGAGCGCTTCAAGATCAGAATGTGTGTTAACTAAACCCAAACCAATCTTAAATCTTGCAGGTGTGGCTATGCCACATTACACCACGTTGTAGAGAAGACAAAGGAAGACCGAATGGAGAGCTTTTTTCTCAGTGAAACATGTAAATACTTGTACCTGGTACGTATATGTTCATTTCAAGGATACTCTCTTGCATGTACTGCTGAGCTCTTAGCTATAAATTGTTGCTTGTAACCATTTTGCCTGCCTCACAGCAGCCTCTGATTTCTCCCCATCAGGTTTTGGCAGTCATTTAGTGCAGAAAAGCAAATAAATCTGACAGGATAGAAACAGTGAATGCCAGCCTAGCAGTGCCTGTATAGTGCAGTGCAGAAAAACGAGGGCAGTTTAAGTTGTGTGAAGAGTTTTTCTTTTGCCTCTCCCCTTTTAACTGCTAAAATAAATCACTTGCATTAAAACTATTTATTTCCATTAGCTCTAACAGTAGTTGCCCATTTAGCACTAAGAGGTGTGCTTTTTGCTTGATCCTTCAAATGCATGAGTGTGTGCTTTTTAACTTAACACTGATGAGACATGAAGAATGTTGCACACATACTAAAGCTGTCTCTCCCATCTCTTGTTTAGTTGTTTGATGAAGAAAATCCAGTGCATAAATCTGGAAATAAGTATATGTTTACTACTGAGGGGCATATTGTGTCTGTGGATGAACGTTTTCGTAACTCACTGTGGCAAGACATCCTCCCTGGAGAAGAGAACGGCGCAGAAAAAATTAAACCTAATGAGTTAAAGGCAGTCAACTTCAGCTCTAATGTAAGGAATACGCAGATTGTTTCTGATTGCGTGGCTGGAGAAGGGATGTGTGTTGAACTGGGTTAGGCAGTAGAAAAAGCCATTTAGGAGTGTTACTTTAGAGCTCTGCAGTGTTTGCTTTACAAATGTCAAATATCTGAGAAGTTCCCTTGTGAAAACCACTTTAAGTAGTGGAAAGGATGGATTAGGATAGTGTGAGGATGATTAGATTGAAGGTGAAACCTGTCCCCTTTTAAGCATTTTGCTGCAATTAATTTGCGCTTTGTTAATTTATTTCCCATTATTTTTCCCTTCCCCTTCACCCTTCAATTTTCCAGTGTTGCTGTGATGGGGAAAGAGAAAAGCAGAAGGTTATTTAAACAAAACTTTTCTTTCCTCGGAATGGTTTAGAGGCATGTAAAAGTGACCTTTCTTAGCTAGGCATCGACTGAGTGCAGAGCTGTGGATCCAGTGCCTGTCACCAACCAAAATAGATATGCTTTTAATACACCACAACTTTTTTAAATCTCTGCTAGTAGGTTCTAGCATGGTTCCTTTCCTCCTCCTCCCCCCCAGTCCTGCAGAAAAAAAGAGCATTATTTTAAATGTTCACAGTTGTCATAGTGAAGGAAGTCTCAGTTGAATAACAAGCTGCAGTAGTTTGGCATGTATTTGGAAGCTTGCAGCCTGCACTGGGGAAACACTTGCTGTTCATTTATGTGGTCTGTTTTGTAAGTTTGCAAAGAGCAAGAGAAAGTGAGGAACAAAAGCTCTGCTGGGTACAGTTTTCTGTACTGGGAGGAAATGTATGGTTACTGATGATGAAATGGTTACAGAGGGTGTGGGATTGACTGTTTTCGTATGTTCTTATTTTGTTAACAGTGTAACAGAGTTCCTGATGAGAGGAGGTATTTGCTGCCCTTGAAGAGTAATTACATGAGACAGATTGATCGAATGGTGGGCTTGATCTGAATGGTTCTTCGGAATAACTTTTACTGTATGTCAGGAGGAGCATGGGATTTGACTGTAGACATTCCTCTCCTCTTCAGCTACACACCTGCATATGCTGAGTCACTTGGGTTTTCCCCATGCTTGTTAATTTTCAGTTATGGACATGAAGGGAGATCAAGTTCTCTTACGAGTTCAGTCTTCTGAACTGTGGTCACTTCACATGCCACCTGAACAGAGATTTAAGACTTCCTATGAAAAATGTTGGAAATGAAGGCTGGATATACTTAAAAGAAAAATTGGCATGTGCCACTTAGCTACCTCTTTGTAGCTGTATTGCGAATGTCCCTTTAGAAAAGGGCCTAGTATTTAATTTGAAATGATTTTGGGATTGGGGAGGGAATGGGAAAGTGCAATTTCTTACACCAAGTTTTAACTATTGAATTATTCTGACTAGCAATACACAACCTTCAGTACTACTCAGGTAGGAACCCACTGGTAATGGGTTTTGCTGAAACGAAATCGCTCTATCTAGAATAGTATCTTGAAAAGATAACTCCTGATCATGTAAAAACTATCAGTATCGTCATGATATCCCTCAGTTATGGGGAACTTGCACGGTCACAAGAGCCTGTAGCTGCAGAAACCAGTAAAGAAACAAATCAGGTGCCTTTTTTTTTTATAGGGGAATGGGGGGGAGGGAAGGGGAAATTGCCACTCAGCTTTCCAAGCAGCTAACTTGATACAGCTTAACTGAGTAGAAGTTCCAAAAGTTGCATTGTCTGCCATGTTTTTAGTGCCTTTTCCAGAGAGATGCTGCTAAGAACTGGTATAACAGTACATGAAGAACAAACTATTCCACATTCCTGTCAGCATTAATATATTAGTGCCTTAAGTTTTTTTTCTCTAGCAGGAAAAATTGAGCTTGTTTGGGAAGATTGGATAAAGTATTTCTGATCAGCTGGTTACAAAATACAGTGGATCCTAAAGTAACTTAAAAAGTAACTTGCACATGTGACAACTTGTCTTTTTCTAAGACACTGGAAGAATATCAACCTCTGTGCCCATGCCAAGGAATATTTCTGAATTTTATTAATCTGGGCTGAATTTCTTCTCTGTGTCAGTGCAGTTAGTAAAGGGGCTGCCTCTGTATCGTCCTGGAGATGGAGGTAATGGTCTGAGCATGCACTGTGCCAACTCCCTGTGCCTGAACAAACAGAACAACTCTGTGCTCTACAGTTTAGTACATGCCTCTGTAATGGGTTGATGGCTGCAGCAGCTTCCAGTTCTGACTGCAGTGCTACCTGTGACCTGTGCCTTCTGATTCCAGTGAGGAATGGTGAGAACCTGCTGTTGCTGCATCCCACCTTCTTGAACTGCAGCTCAGATATGCTTGAGGAATAACTATAGACTTTCAGGAGAAGAGCAGTTAAATTCAAGCAGGGTTTTTGAGGGTTGAAAACTGAGGCCAAAACAACTTGTTCTAAATATAACAGTTGTTTAGTGTTTTATTGGTTTTGGTGATGTTTTTTTTTTTTTTTTCTCCAGTGACTCCCTGTTGCTTACATGCTTTTTAATTTTGACAACAGTTGAAGCAGCTGAATGTTACTGTTGGGTTAATTATTTTTAAATTAAGGCTTAAATATAAGGCCAAACTTGATCTGCTGTATTTTCATGTTCTTATAACAACATCGGTTTTCATAAACCAGATGTTGCAACTCAAAGCATTTCTAATAAATATAGAGTGATGAAGAGGTTACTGTTTGAATCCTTTAGTATACAGATGCATCTCAGGGACTTCGTTATAGATTCTTCTATTCCATTATAGTTGGATCTTGTATTCAGGCAAAAAAATAACAATCCTGTCTTCTTAGTCTTACTGTGTGTGTTTGAATGGGAGGGAGGGTTGGAGCGGGGAGAAGGAAACATGTTAAGGTTTCACAAAACATTGCAATAGACAGTTGCCTTGATGTTTGAGGCAGCTGCAGTTCCAGCTCCTGTAGAATTGGCTTTGCAAACCTGTTACTGGAATGTATTAGTTGCCTTTTTAAAAGCAAAACATAAATTCAAGGTGGTGTGATCCAAAGAGGTATTGGAGAGGTTCAAGGCAGAGCTTCTTGACCAGTAACATTTCCTTGGCATGCAGGTACACTTCAGTCTGTAATCATGTAAAGAAGTGCAGGAGGATACATGAAGGGAAGTGCTTTCTGCTGACTGAGGGAGGCAAAAATATCTGGGCTTTCTGAAATGCTGCTACTGGGCCAGATCTTCTGACTGTAGCTCCAAAATGACAAGTGCTTGGTAGCCTGGAAGCCAAATGCAGTGTTCCACAACTGGCCATTTAAAGTCACAGCATGACGGATGCTGCCCTAGATGTGCTGGTGGCTGCTTCTGGTCATGCTTTTTCCCTGCCTTGCAGTTTAGCTCTCTGAATGTGCATTTCATTTGCACTTGTAACTGCCTCTCAGTGTTTTGTGCCTTCTGCAACACCTGAGCCCCTGGTAAGGGTCCAGCTGAGTGTTACGTACAGAAATCTGTTTCAGAGTTTTCCTCAGCGAATTACACGGCTATAATGAAGTTGCACAACTGTTCTGCCACCGTGATTTTCCCGTTCGTTTGTATATCTCCAGAAATAGAGTGAAAGGTAGCTGTAGAATGGAACAGTATTGGCAGGTATCACAGCCTTTCAGCCCTTAGTGACTTGGACCATTAGTTACAGTGCCAAATACTATATGGTGAGCTTCTTGTTAGAAACTGTGTTGAAATCTGTGTTGTGAAGGTGATCAGTCATCTTTCATAGGAACAGTTTTTGTCTACAAGGAGACTGGTGCTGACTCTGTGGTAAAAGACTTTGTATTATTTACAGAGCCAACTTTTCTTCCTCTTTGTTTTAAAAATGCTTTGATACGTTTTTACTCTGTAATGACAGGGCACATGCTATGCACTAAAATTGAAACTTCTGTGTAAGTCAGTGATACCAAAATGAAATTGGTAACACTGTTGGAATAACTTGCTGAAACAGACTTTTGTATTTCTTGGTATAATGTGCAATATCAACTTTTCCTAATTAAAAATGCAATGTATGCTTAATTGTTTTTCCGTGAAGTATTTAATTGTGGATGGGAAATCTTTAAAAGGACCAAATGCTCTTCATGAAATGTCCTGAATTTTCAACGCTGAGCTTAAATTTTATGAATCTGCATTAAAAAATAGTGTATTTGACCACTCTTGTGTGTGTTTTCCTTATAGTATAGTTCTTGTAAGGTCATCATGAAGCTTGCAGGTGATTTCCCAAACACAGAGTGCGTATACCTGATCTTTGCCCCTTCACCAGACAGGGAAACGTCAGCAGTTAGGTAGAACTGGGAATAGGGGTGAGTAAAGGAAAACATAACCTGAAGTCTGTGTGCAAGCAGATTTGTGGCTCTCATTCAAGTCCTCTGTGACTTGGCCAATCTGAAGAGCTCAAGACCCTGATTTCAGTGAAATAACAAAAGTCCCTGCTGAGTTCTCTAGTTCTGTTGTAGGTGTCTATGGCAGTCCTGCTGTGTGGGAAGAATGGAAGTCCCTGACTGTGCTGCGGAGAGGGTTGGCTGGGAATTCACTTGTTCTGTGAGCCTTAGTGATGAACTGTCGCTGCTAAGAGTGCTGCTGTCTATTACAGCAAACACAGTTACTCCACTTTCTCAGAGGTTAGGCATACTGCTGGGTATTTTGGGGAGAAAGAAATAGACTGTCTCATCCAGAACTTGACAAGTCTTTGTCTCCAAGGATAGCTTGGCTGTGTCTTCACCTTAGACCTGGTTAGCTCAGAAAAACATAATTGAGGTGTGCAAGAAATAGCTTTTATTTTCCCTGGGGGAAATTATACTTCTCAGCCATATCCTTGCAGTAACACAGAAAATAAGTTAATGGTTTGCAGAAGTGATTACTCTCTGGGGTGGGCTTTCTTGCAGGCTTTGTCTGCCTTGGTTACTAGACACTACCTTCTACTAGATGCCTTCTTATCTATGCTAGATTTTCACCTAGTTAAAACAACGGATGGCTCCTTACTGCAGGAAAATTAATCTTCCAAAACAAAAAGTCTGCCCCTTCGCCCCCAGCATAATGGCTGGAGGGGCAGCCTGTGCTGAAAGCAGCGATTTGATGTGGAAAGAAGAAACAAAGCATGGCAGCACCAAGCTGTTGGCCTTGTGAGCAGGTAGCTGAGTCTGGGTAGGTACTGACCTACCTCCTGGTGTTTCCTGCTACTGCTTTATTAAGTTGGTCTGCGAAGAACCTAGTGCAGGTGGGAATTCTGCACTGTGAACCTCACTGGGCTCTTCTCAGTCTATGGGTAACTGTACCCTGGGAAATAGCTTGTGTTGTGTTTAAAAGCAGGAAGGTGGAAACAAACTATCTGGCCATCACTTTGATTTTATTTTTTGGTTGTTTGGTTTGGGTTTTTTTAATTTCTCCTGGATTTTCTTTTTCCCTCTTTGACTGACATTCTTCTGTTGTTTTCTTTTTTGTAGTCTTGATTCAAAGGCTGTTGAAGCTGACAGGGCATTTTCTCTTGTCTGTCTTGATCAAACTCGAAGTTACAGGGAAATGTCTATTGAACGTTAGTGATTGGATTTTTGCGATGTTTGAATTTTTAGATGAGGATGATGAGGTTTTTTGCACATCTCCTGCTACTTTTGCTGGGTTTGGACTTCTAAGTGTCAATTCTGAAGTAAATGTAAACGGTCTGAAATCTAATTTTAGGGAAAG
>NW_009930404.1:17140-23270 GCF_000696875.1 Nestor notabilis | reverse complement strand
GGAAAGAACGTGAGCTTTAATGTTTTCCACTGTGGTTGTATGTTTACTAGTGGTGTCACTGCCCTGAGCTGCTATTTGCTGTCTGTCCATATCTTGCCTTGCTTGGTTGGTCAATGTGTTACAGCTCTGAAGCCAAGACAGTGTTTTGATTGCAGTTTCTTTTAAGTCCACATTTAAGAAAATGCCTCAGAAAAGCTGCTCTTCCCAAGCTCAGTTGTCTGGCAGACTTGAGTACAATAACACTGTACGTGATAGAAGATCTAAAGTCCAAAAGTGTGCGTGTGAACTCGTGGGTTTAGGGTGTATAATGCATCAGGCTAATCAAATATTTAAGGCTAAAAAGTGACTGCCAGTAGCTGTAGCCAAAGGTCTTTAGCTTGGGTTCCTGTGTTTCGTGGCAACGCTTGCAGATCTGACTGCTTCCACCAGAGACCACTCTTGTGCCACTGATTGGTGATTTCTGTCGTACAGCAGCAAAACAGCAGTAACATCTTGAAGGTGGAGTGTCGGGAAATGTAGTTTTTTAGCTTTGTGGAGCACCGCTTCTCCTTCGGGGGGAGCTGCGAAGTGTGAGGGAACGATGACTGTGAAAGGCAGGGATGTGTCCTGCTGCCAGCCCATCCAGCTGCATCGCTTCCTCGCTGTACTTCTCCCCACGGGTGTGGAAAAATCACTTCTTCTAGCTCCTGGAGATATTTACTTCTGTTCTTGCTTGACACTTCTTTTAGAGAGAAATCTTATTTTGCCAATAGTCACTCACATAGGTTATTCACCTAAAACAGGCCAGCAAGTGTTCGTGTAAAGCTGCTTTGTACTACTTTTGCCTTATCTGTCCCTACTGAACTCATACTGATGAGAAAGCCATTTGATTGGAAAGATTATATTGAAAACCACCTTTATTTCTCCAAAAGATAATGCAATTTCTGTTGCCTTATATTTTGCATGGCCATAGAAGATGACAACTTGTGAGAGCTGTAGCCTCATTAGTACAACTTGACGCTCCAGTGATGGGAGTTGGTTGCTCCCATTTTCCAGGAGGAGACAGCAGGTTTGATTCTTAAAATAGTAACTCTATGAAGTTCTGTAAAGTCATTTTTTATTTAGGTAGTGCTAATAAGGATAAAAAAGTAACTCCCAGCCATAATTGGTGAAGATGCTCTTGACCTCACGTCTTGTGAACTGTGCAAGCCATGCCGATGACTTTGGAGCCAGGGTAGGAGCTGCAGCGATGGGCGGGTGGACTGGGACAACTAGGACCAACCACAGTCTGTGCTCTTTGATCAGGTGTGGATTTATCAGGTCTGGGAAGGAGCATCATGTTCCAGTCTCCAGGAGAAGCAATTAGCATGGATGAAAGCACCCCAGCGACCTCCCATGCCCTTGGGGAGAGCAGAGATCACCCTGCCCACTGCCTTGGCAGGGCTATTCTTGGTGGGCATCGCTGTACGTTTTTAGAGGCAGATCATAAAAGACAGAATCACTTGAGGCAGGTGCTCTAAAACAGTAGAAAAAAACAGTTTAGAGAAAGGGGGAAGGGAAAAAAAAGGGAGGAAATTACGGGGGGAAAAAAATCACTTTATTAATATTTTGGAATAATTGAAATTACTTGCCATGCAAGGCCCAGGGGCTTTTGCAATAATGACAATCTGCATACTATTAATTTTTTATAATGTTCCTTTGGTGGAATAAGTAATCCTTAACATTAATAGCTCTTGAAAAGTACTGCAGATCATTATCTTCATCATGTAACAGTACTGCTAGCAGTAGGGCACTGTATGGTTTTTGTCTAGGAGCTGCATTTCGTTAACTTCAGATGAAATACAGAACTCTGTTTTGAAAATATATTGCTTTTTCCTCCTCTTTTACGGAGATTGTTTTTTAAAGCAGCCTTCAGGAGAAAAAATGAACTTTAAAAGGAGTTTTTAAATAAGCATTTTTAATAGAACAAATACCCCTTGCTCTTGGATGTTGCTTAATGAAAAAACAAATTATGCTGTAGCTACAGATTTTTGTATTTTCTTTACAAATGATTACTCCTCCTTTCCTTTTACTTCCATACCCGCAGCTGTGTGTAGCACTGATACACCACAGCAGAGCCTGGATCTGCCTTTTATGCACATCAACAGGCTTTTTGCCATCTTAATGTGCTGTCATTAAGCAGTATGGTACTTTGCGGAGTGTAGTAAGAATAATTAACCTGTAACTCTGTGAAAGAAAAATCAGATCCAAGTTGAGGTTGGCTGTGTTTTTCCCTAGCTTTTTTTCCCCTCTCTCTGTCCCACAATATAAGCCCTGGCCAGTGCATTTTGCACCTGATTGCACAATGACTGGAGACTGACAGGCTGAAGTTCTCTGCTGCCCACTGGGGCAGAGCAGGTTGCATGACACGATCCAAAGCTGTGCGAACAGGCAGTGACACTTGGATAGCAGTTTTACACTCGCCAGGTCACTGATGTGGGCTGGCTGTTCTCTGAGATAGTGAGCAGTGGCTGGAAGAGAGAGGCTTTGGCATTGCCACCTGCTGAGCCTGTCCTGTCCCCTGTGTCTCAGCTGAGGAAGCTCTGAATGTTTCTCAGGCTGTGTGGGAGAAATGTGCTGATCATTCCTTGCTGCTGCAGCCACCAGCCAGAGCTGGTGGGCACTGGCCTGCAAAAAACCCAGAGAAAAGCTCCATAAGGATACTGGAATTGATGCTTTTCATTTAAAAAGTGTGAAATGCCTGAAAATAGTTAAATTATGGCATGGATGCAATTGTGCCTTGGACTAGGTGGAAGGGTCTCGCTGCTGCTTCTATTACAGCTTGGCTTTCAGCTTCTTCATCTTTGTGGGGCAGCTAGAAGGGCAGCCTTCCCAAAGGCTCAGATCTTGACAGCTGCCAAGCCCATGAGAAGCTCAAACAATAGCAGCATCCCAGAATTCAACTAAGAGCCTTGAATAATAACTGTCATCACCCCTAGCAGTCAGTGGAAGCAGGACATGGGACACTTGGCTCAAACACTGGCAGACTCGGGGCTGGAAGCACTGTTTGAGCTCAACCCATTGATGTGGATAATTCGTGTTCATTAGGAAATGCAGGTGAGGGCACAGCCCTTTTCCTTGTTTCATGCTTCTGAAAGGACAATGCAAATAAAGATTTGAAATCCTGCTAGGAGGTTCCATGGGGCTGTGTTTCCTGGTGGAAATTGGTGGTATGAATTGGGTTGGTTCTTTGCATGGGTGCTTTGCACCTTCCCTTCTCTTTGAGCACTAGCTGTAGAGCCTCTGTTTCTAGGGATGCTCAGAAGGCATCTGGGCATGGTCCCAGGTACCCAGCTCTGGGTGGCCCTGCTTGAGGAGGGGGTTGGCCCAGAAGACCCCAGAGATGCCTCCAGCTTCAATCAGCCAAGACGTTCATGGTGACCATGGAGGCTGCAGGAAGTGGTGGTGTCTGTACGGAAGGAACCAGTATGAACCTGATGTTCTCCTGGGTCTTGGGGCAGCCCCAGGCACTGCAGCAGGACTGAAGCCATCTCAATCCTACAAACTCTGCTTTAATTGCAGACATCGGCATAATGGGTGCTGTGGCTCTGCGGCAGCTGTAAAGCAGCTCCTAATGGGGGATGCTTTAATAAGGTTAATGTCTCCTCAGCTCCTCAGATGGCTCTCCTTAAAACATCTTGAAATCTCAGCATCTGGCGCTGGTTGAAAATGTGCAATAATGTGAAAGAAAGCAGGTCTGATGTTAATTTTGAGATTCATTGACATTCAGGCAGTTCATGTGTGAATGGAGATCACAGTGATGTTAAAAAAAATATAGGGTCATCTGTATTTTGGTATGGTCTTGGTTTATCTGTGGCTGCCTTCATCCTGGGACACTGAGACACAACATAGAGGGGCAAAACGAGGATGGGACTATGGAAAGGGGTTTAAGATGATACATTTTGAAACTTCATAAATGAAAACGCTATTAAAAATGTATTATTCAGAATGTGAAAAATGTAGCCTTTCATGTCTGTTGACACACAATTATTAGGTTTGGAGGATTACTGCACCTGAATTTGTTTTGCTACTGACACATCACAAATGAGCACCACAACTTTTTGAACCAGGGAAACAATTTAGTAATCAGCATGATGCTAAAAGAAAAACAAACAGAGCTTGTCTGTAAGCATGTACTAGCCCTAAAAACATACAGGAGTAATTTCATGGGTGATCTGTGCTGTAATGTGATCCTGATGATCCCGAACTGACGGTGTATTTATATTTTGGTTGCCTGCTTGTTAGCAGAACAAGCGCGAAATTACGGTCGGGCTGATCTGTTGGGATGATCTGTTGGGATGCAAAGGGACCTGGATGAGGTGAGAGGATGCTCTGCAGCAGCAATGGCACCATTTTACCTGCCTGTTTGCCTGCAGGCTTATGTTTCCTGGCTGATAAAAGCCCTGGAGACTCTAAAACAGTAAAACTCAAAGCTTGGGTTTTGTCAGCATGTTCTTCTGCTGCAGGTGAGGCCAGACCTGTGTGCAATGGCAGGGGGGTGATGTGTTACACGCATGCCACAACCCATGTCACACATGTCCTGCTCACTGCAGAGCTGCAGCTTTGCCTTCGCCTCCCAGGTTCCCCAAAAAACCCTGTTTTGGGGAAATAAAACCTGCTCAGCCCATCCTTTTCCTTTCTTTTTCAGTGTTTTTTCTAGCTTAACGTGGGAAAGATTTCTCTTCAGTGGGTGAGGAATGTTTCAGTTTGGTGATTAATTAGAATTGCTATTAGTACAAGATGCGATCCCATTAGATTAATCTATCTTATTGGTCAGGCTTTAATTAATTAGGTAATAAAAGCAACCCTAAAAAAAGTCTTGAGTGCTGGTTAATGAAACCCATGGATCTACTTATTAAGAATTAAAACCTTTCTCCCTTTGATATTTTTCTGCATTATTAAACCCTGCCTGGTTTCTTTGTATGGTTTGTCCCTCAGTAATGAGAGTCTTATTTCTGAATTGTTTTGTGTGTGCCAAGAAATCTAGTATTATCTAATTAGGGATAACTCTGCCTGCATAATAAATACAGGAGCAACAAAATCAATTTGTTGCAGGCATTTTGTATTACTACTAAAAAAAACCCCAGTCTGATAGATTGTATACCAGTTTTCATAGGAAAAACCCAAAGAACTCTTCTCTGTAGAAGAACTGGTCCTGTCCCTGGAGTCAGGCACCTGGGGCAGCCTGGCTTGGGGGGGCTGTAGGCTCTAGTGGGGACATGACCTTCTCCTTCCCAAATGCACTGCACAGAAAAGATACAGTTCTGAAGAGCTGGCACAGTCTGGATGCATCCCTCCCTTCCCTGCACCCTTATTTTCTGGTGCATTAGTATTTTGGTCTCAACAGGTTTTGAACAGGTTAGTGCTGGATGGAGTGGTGCTGCCTCCTGTGTGATGGGTAGAGATGTGATAGAACAAACCTCTAGTTTGTTTTCCAGTTTGTTGCCATATTCTTTTCTTCCTCCTGCCTGGGGCCAGGGATTTCACTGGGGTTTGCTGGGACCAAAGTTCAGCGAGTTCCTTGCAGGAGCAAAACCTCAAAGTTTTGAGGCTTTAACACTGAAAGAATCCAGTGGATCTACTTTTATGTGTTTCACCCTCTCATGTCAAAACACTTCTGGTTGTAGCTCGGAAGCGTGGATGGATTTTGGAGATGAGGTTGGGCATCTGCCAGCACAGCTGGCACACAGGGAGGGCACTGCTGCTGCCTGAGCTGCCCTGGGACCAACTGCTTCGCATCAGCTCCCAGCTGGGACCAGGAGCTTGTTTTTCCCTTGGGACAGAGGAGGACACAGGTAACAGGGCAGGTGAGTGCTGCAGGGGACTCCTTGTGTTAAGCCTATGGTTTTGCTGATTTGTGGTGCAACAGCTTGCAGCTGAATCAGTTCTGAGAGAAGGAGGAGACTCCAATTTCTGTTTAAAAGGTAATTAAAATGATACAAGTGGATGCAACATAGAGGAAAGGTAAATGCAAACCACATATGATTCTATGTAAGTAATGTTCCAGTCCAGGAAAAGTCAAAACTAATGGCCATCCATAGCAGAACAATGACATTAACCATCACGGCAGATGCAGGATCCCTCCTCACCCCACGGCTTCTGCCGATGGCCA
>NW_009930404.1:0-17109 GCF_000696875.1 Nestor notabilis | reverse complement strand
ACTAAGGGACAGCAGGGCTGGTGCAAACCAAAAGTGGTGCAGCTATAGACAGATGTTTTACACCTTGGAGCTAAAGTAGGGATCCTTTGAGAGGGGGATACTGTGTGATTTATCACTGCTTCTGCAAGAGAGAGATCGCTTTTCTGAGCAATAACAAGAAAAGATTTATTTTCATTTGATGCTACAGTTCGCCATATGGTGGTCTGAGGAAAATAGTCTTGATGACACTATGCACAAAGTCTTACAAACTACAGCCCCCTTTGCTGTCAGTGGGTGTCTCTGCCATTGACTTCACTGGGTCCTGGGCTTGCCTGCTTAAAGGGAAAATACTTTATGAAATAAATAACAACCAAGTCACTATGCAGTTTGACGTTTCTTTCTGAGTAATTATCTTTGGTGCTAGCCTTAGTTTTAAAATAAAGGTAGATGATAGTAAAATAAATAACAATTAAACCCTTCAGCATCATATAACTTATTGTAGTTATGTTGCCAGTTATCACAGGACCTCCAAACAAAAGATGCTATTGCTGGGTAAGCTGCTCTGTGGAATAAGAAGTGCCATAGTGATGCTGGAATGCTACAGCGCTTGGACCGCCACCATCACAGAAGAAAAATTTTGGTTAAGAAACCTTGATTCATTAAGAAATTAATTAAAAAGACATTTAAAAAATAAATGTACATTTAATTCTTTTGATAACTGTAGTTTGCCCAGTGGTTGCACTACAGGAGAGGTCCTGATACCAGTTAATCTTCTCCAATACCACTTACTCTAAACTGGGTGTTTGCTGCCCCCATCACTGTCAGGGAGAACAAAATGTTGGTGCCTTCAGCAGAGGTCTCCTTAAATATAAAGAATTTCTAATATGATGACATCAGATGCTGTTTCTGCTCTTGAGGACACCACTGAAGCTGTGTCGACTGCTGAACATCACTTGTGAAGCACGTGTGATGGATGCGTGCAAGGTTATAGCACATGGAAATGCTCAAGAGTCTCTTGATCTGGTGTGTACCTGCAGTCAGCCCTCAAGGGCAGAGCACGGGTTTGGAGGGATGTTGGTGAGAAGGGCAGGACCACAGTGCTTCCCTATGACCCTTTACATTCAGCAGCTTTTCATGCATGCCGGGCAAGCGGCGAGAGAGCGAAGCAGCATAAATGCAGAATTGCACTGCAGGGACAGAAAAATGCGTGTTTTGTCCCTTGGGAATGGGGAATGAATTGAGCTGAAGCCTGGAAGAAAAATGTCACGCCTGTAGAGATATTGCATTACTTTTTGTAATGTAGCAGTAACAGGCACAATAAATTAGCAATACTCTGAAATTAAAATTTCCTATTCAGGAAGTTTGAGGCTTGAGCTGCTGAAAAACTGATCATGAAGCAATTACCTGGTGATAAAGCTGTGGGGTTTTAATCAATACTGGAGGTTGTGTATATTTGCCTTTTTAATTTAGAGGTTATGATTTTTAAATGCTATTCTAAACCTTACTATTAGATTAAGGACTTCTCTGAGGTCTGTGCCATAAGGTGGTCTTACTGATACTTGGTCAAAAAGGAAAGGTTGTTTTATACTTCCAGCTACAGTCATTGAGCAGAAGAAAGAATTGAGAGCCCCTGTGGAAACCCAGGTCCCTCCAGGCTGGGTGGCTTCCTGCTCCTCTGGCTGCTTGGGCAGCTCTAGGTCCTTGGAAGGAGGTTTAATTTCCAACTCAACAGCCACTTTTCCTTCCTGAATAGCAGCAATTATTACACATGTACCCTTGATTCTTGTGCCTTTTACCATTTGCGTTCTAAATATCAGCTACAGCTTTAAAGCAGGAGTAGTTTGTTTTCTGGGGAGGAAAGTGAAGACACTTTAGGGATGAGCTTATTCTTCTTTACACACAAAAGTGCTTCTGTTGCTTTCATGTTCCTGATGCTGATGGGCAGTGCTGGTTTCAGAGGTCTTCTAGTCCCAGTGCTAGTGGGCATGCCAGAGCGAAGGGAATGTTGAGAAAATGTCAGCATGACCTATTATATTTCAATTAAACCTTGAAAACAGAACATAAAACCTGATCACTAGGAATTTGTTTCACTAGCGCTGAATGCTGTTATATACAAACGGATGAGAATGGCCTTTGGAGTGAATACTCAACAGCAATTTAATTTTAGATCCGTTCATATGAAATCCTTTCTCAACAGAGAGGCAAACTGTAATCCTTTGTAGTGCAATGCTCTGACTCCTGTTGAACCACAGTTGTGTTATTTCTGTTTTCCTGGTAGTGAGGCTTTAGGGTCTGATCTTATTTCTGTAGCTATAACCAGCACTAACCTGTGTCTGTTTTATAGCTTCCCTGTTGCAACTTCCAGGCTATTGTAGCGGTGAGCTTGCCACTATAATTACAATGTGTGATTTATCTTTGGTTCTCAGTTTCTCCAGCGTAATTTCCTGGAGGGATAACTCAAATGATAATGTATGCGTGGTTATGAAAGTTGCATTGCCTTGTAATAACAGTAAAAATGAAAGGTAAATTAAACAAAACCCTAGTAGGGAATGTTACACTGAAGCAGAGCACTGGTCACCTTTGCTTTGGGTATATTTTGGGATGTGCTTCTTGTGTGGCAACATACATGCCCTGGTTTTCTGGAGCAGCCTGGTCAGTGGAGGGAATCCCTCTGAAAGCCCTGGCTCCTGCAGCTGTGGGGCTCAGTAACTGACCTGGAAACCAGGATAGCTGTTGGGATCCTGGGGTTGGAACTCAAGATGGGTGATGTATGGGAGATAAACTTGTATGAAATGATGTTTCATCAGTAGGACAACAATTGATAAGGCCACTCCACCCCTGGATTCTTGCTTTTTGTGCGAGTCCTGGTTTGTAAGAATCGTACGGTTGAGCTGAATGAACCCAATCCTAATTAGCAAGCCATGAGTGGGCTTGATAAAGACCTTCTGAACCCAGATTTATAGAAGCTTTGAAAAATGAAAATTGCTCAAAAGAAAGGAGGAAGAAAAAGGAAAGATGCAAGAGGTAGAGAAGGGTGAAATGGAGCTTCAGTGGTTTTCCCGCAGAGGCTGCAGCTGTGGCAGGGTTGCTGGTGGCTTCCCCCCCCCAGCCTGTGCCTGGTGTGTCTGCAGAAGACAATGCCCTAACATGTGGGCTAGAGCCACCTTGGCTTGAGCAGGACATGGGCTGCAGTTCAAACCCATCACCTGGGAGGCTCTGTTTCTTAGAGAAGTCAGGTGTGCTGTTTTTTGTTCTAAATGTTGCTTACAGCCATTTTTATAAGCTGTTTGGGAAACGTGGTGCCAGGTAAGCCTGTTCTTCCAGGGAGCAGCTTTCTCTGCTGCAGGCATAGCATCGCATCATCCTGTGCAGCCTGTTTCCTGGAGGGGAAGGGAGCTGAACCCCTAGGTGTTATTTCAAAGTGAATAACTTTACAAGTAATAGTAGACATTAGCCTTGCTAGCATGCTGTGTGTACAGGACATGATGCGGTGTTGCATCCCACTCAAAATGGGAACTTGGTTTCTTGCTGCCATTGCAGTAGCACTGCAGCACTTGGGCTGGTGTGGGCTGTGTGTGGTGCTCACGGGGTGGTAGGACCCCAGTGTGATGCAAACCCCAGCTGTGAAACGACACAAATGGTCTGATGTATTTAGCTCAGAATATACAGAAAGGTATCTTCCTTTTGCCTAAAGGAGCAGTGAATTTTGCATAAGACTGACTTTAAAAGTTTGCTTTTTAATTTTTTTAGTTGAGTGTAAATAAACATCTAGTATTATTTTTTTGTTTTATTCTTCTGCTTTTGTCCTGGTCATGTGTAAAACCCAAACCAGGGTTGAGACTATAATGACCCATATACCCTAATGTTCTCTTCGTTTAAATACCATGAAGAAATGCGGTGATTTGCATGAAAGATGGGATTTCTGCCCTGCTATTCTGCTATATCTATGTATAGATTTATTCCCTGAATATGGGAAGAAGAACTCCTGAACTGTCAGTGCTGTTTCCTGCAAGTTAGAGGTATTAAGAAATGTTGGGATTACAGGTCAGCACAAAGCTGGACTTGTGATGTGGGGTGTCTCCTTGTGAATGGCAGTGAAATGAAGCGGTTCCCATCAGGACCTTGGCAATATTTCCTGATAGGGATTTGTACAATTAACTTATACACCGCCATAGCTTCACATCTGAGAGATAGGATCTACAGGGCTGTAAATCACGGTGGAAATTTCACGCTGTGCTTCTTAAGCAGAGCATGTGCAGTATATAACTGTCATTTCCTCATTTAACTATCATTAAAATTAAGTGCTCGCTGGAATCAGTGGTATGTGAAGGGAGACCTTGTCATTAAGAGTGAACTGGAATCTCAGTGCATTATACAAATTAATTGAGCCAAGAGCCCTCAAAGGAAACAAAGACATAATTAACAACTTCTGTATCAGTTCTAATAGCTTAAAAAGAAAACTAAGATACGATGCTTTTTAAACATAGCAGAGATGTGCTCTGCAAAGTTTCCTCCCTGTCCTTGTTCTTCCTTTGCTGTTTGCCTTACTGGGCACACTCAAGGCTCGGTACTGGCAGGCTACTGGTGGGTTAAAAGGAAAGCACTTGGTTTTCAGCTGCTGTTCTAGGCTGTATGTAATGCCAGGGTCATGCTTCAGACTACAAAAGTAGCCCCTGTGCTTTTGGTAGCCGTCGGGTCCACAAGGCCATCTCCCTGGTGCTGGTGTGTAGTGTTTGAAGGTGGAGAGCTATCTGCTCTGCACAGGGAGCTCTGCCTGTAACAAGCTCAGCCTCAAGCTTGTTACAGGATATTAATTAATCTTAGTGTGTTTAATTTCCCTAACTTCTGGAAACATCAATGGGTCTAACAACTATTCCCCACCCCTTGGTCCTGAGTGGAGGCCAGACACAGGAGATTGGAAGTCGTCTTCTGAGGGCCACTGTGCTCAGCATCACTGGACAATCAGCAAGGGCTATGTTGTGAGGCTGTATCTATTGAAAAGTGTCTTCTCTGTGGCAAATCTGTTTCTCTTGATGATTTCCATGGAAAGAAAGCAACCTTGACTTTGATATTTTCAACTTGCTTTTAAAGGGGGAGTATTTCTGACTGTGTCCTGGCCTTGCTGAGTGATGCTGATGTTAAGCACTTCAGTTCTCTAAGCCCAGCTCTTTGTTGGTTTTCTAGTTTATTTAGTCTGTATACCCATACATGTTTGTGCTAGGCAGACAGCGTTAAAATGTTGTTTTGCCTGTTAAAACAGATGGCAACAGAAGGTGCAGGAAAGCTTTTTTAAGAAATAACAAATTTGGCAAAAGCCAAGGAGGTACAAAATTATTCTCAAGATCTAATTATGCCAGAGAATTAAAAAACAGGCTTCTTGAACTTGCCTTCTCAGGGTTATATTAATATGAAACATTTAATCATTAGGGAGATGAAATTATTTCACCTAGATTGATCTCTAAGCTGAACTGGAATGTTGGTCAAAATAACTATTTCATAAACTTCCTTAGAATAATTATTTTCCTGAACCATTATGCTGAAGAACATCAACTGGTAACCTTGTGGGGCTCTGATCCCTGCTTATGTTGCATCTCAGAGGAAAGACGAAGAAGCATAGCTGGTTTTTGGAAACAAGAGTGGGAATGTTTTGTCTCCAGTGCACACGTGCACAGCTGTGGGTGCTGAGGTGGGTCTCAGACCTCATGGGAAGGCCTCCAAGATCTCCAGAGTTTCTGCCTTATTTTTTTCCCTAATGGAAAGGTTTCATTTATGAATATTTCGGGAAAGTAACTTTCTCCTCCCGGTTTTTAGTTTCTGTGAAGGAATTGTGATTGTTGCAGCTCCTCTTCAGTTTTCAGCCCTGGGTGCAGACAGGTGTAACAGTCAGAATTTGAAGACTGGGAAAAACCTGAATAATAAACAGAAGAAAAATGGTGCCAGTTGTTATGAGGATGTCACAAGAATCAGGGGGAATCTGATGCCAACGACTCATCAGCAGGTGGTCAGGACCTACGCCTCTAACTTATCTTTAAGGAACTTGGCTGTTGGTATAACAGTGGGGAAATGGTCCTCTGCAGTAAGGGCTTGAGGCTGCAGGTGAAGCGTGTTCTGGTTTACACTCAGGGTGTTGCACAAGTTTAAATGAAAGGTCTGAACTGGGAGCCAGTTTGGTGATTGCCCCTTAGGAGCACAGCCTGCTGGTTACCTGACTTACTTAAGTGGTTTTCAAACTTCTCAAATGGGGAGAGGACCTTCTGTTTGTCATGAAATTTTAGTGTAAGAAAAATAATGTTTATAATCTAAAAAGTTACTTAAAGTTTTTTAGAAAAATAATGTAGAGAATCCAAACTGGTGCCTGAAATGACAAGAAACCATTGATACCTGTACATCCCTTCAGGAGTGAAGATCAGCTGTGTGATCTTGAGCACCAGTGTAAAAATGTATCCCAAGTGATATTTTGAAGTAGTTGTATTGCAAGAATTAGCAAGGGACCAGGAAATATTGTATGTTTCACAGTTTAAGTGACTGCAGAAGGGTCCAGGTACTAGTGTCTGGAAGAGACAGCCCCAGAGAATGTTTTGGGGGGATGCTCTTGTAGTAGAGCTTTCTGGAGGAAACAGAAATGTCTGTAGCTGGCTATTGCCAGATGACTCATAATAATGACAGTGTTAGCAGTAAACAGTTTTAATTTATACAGGTGACATTTAAAATGTAAATCAGACCTTAAGATAATTGCTGGAAATAAGGAAGCCTCTGTTGGTTTAGGGAATATTTCCAGTTTCTATGGAAATCATTTATAATGCAGTGAGATCAAAGAAGCAGCGCCTGTCTTAGAAGACCTGGCTGGAGTTGCTCCTAGGTGTAGTCAAAAGATTGTTTACAGTGAATACACGAGGATGGGGGATTGTGATGGAGGTTATATGCTGGGGAAAAAAGTACTCAAATCTGCTAAAGAGATAGTTTTTCTCTTGACATTGCAAATGCAGGTGTACCAAAATTAGATGATGTTACTGTAGATGTGTGTGCCTACCTCTGCTCACTGAATGAACTTGAAGTTGTATCTTTACCTTCAAATTTAGGGATTATATTTGATTTATTTATTTATTTTGGTGTATCTTTTACATGTGCTGCTGTAGAAGAGAGGACTTAACACGGAAATTGCACCTTTTTGACCAGTACTGGAGGTTATGGTGTGGTGAATGACTCAGCAGGTCCACTGCTTGCCCTGCAGGGTGCATGAAATGCATCTTGAAGAAAATACGCTTGTTTGGGCACTGCATGCAGTTGATAAGAAACGCTGTTGTGGGAGGACTGTGGAGCTCCACTATGCAGACCCAGGTCCTGATGGCGGTTCTCTAGCACTGACATAACACTGGTGGTGGTAAGACTACGTGCTGGGGTGGATATTTCCAGCGGGTGCACTGGGCTGTGTCTCCCCTTGCTCACATTGACAGGAGAGGGCTGCTCACTCAGGTGACCTTGTGTTTCTCATCCTGCAGCAACCTGTGTCTTCCCTTTTCTGAAGCCTGGGTGTGAAACCGAAATCTGGTCGCACCTGGGCTGATGGTGCTTCACATTTTAATGTGGTTTATAGTGTTTAGTGGGCTTCGAGTGGTCTGCATTGACCTCCTCCAATGCACTTTTTTCTTCCTTGCAGTAGGTGAATGCTACCAGAGAATGTCCTCTTGGGGACCTCAGCATCTTTGATTTATAACAGATTTCTTCCACTCTGTACAACCACCAATCTTGTTCTCTGCTTTGATTTCATCTTCCTTGATTGAAGCCAGACTTCTATGGAGAGGCTTTGGGGATTTTTTGATGGTAGTTTTCAGAGTGTTTTTTTCCAATCAGCCTCCCACAAACCCTTTATTTCTTATTAATTCTTCTTTGTACCTTGCTTCCAGGTTTATTATTACAGGATCCATCGCACTATGCCATTTACCCTGTTAGCTATAAGTTACAATCTCATAATTTCCATATGAAAGGTTTCTCTTTAGTTCGTGTGGGAATGTGTAACACGCACATCTGTGTGTGCTCCCACTACTGTGTGTATAAAAATGTATTTTTGGCTAGTGAAAATGAATAAAAATGGAGTTCTAAGTTGAAAAAGGACAGCTTACGTAATTTGTGCTTGCAGTTTGCATGTGTTCAATGCATTTGTGAGGTGTAAGGTGTGACTGGCAACTGTGAGTGTGCACGACGCAGACAGAGCAGTTACGTGGCACATTTAGAGGGCAGGGTATTCAGCAGGTGACCAGGATTAGCTCTGTTGGCTTCCACAAAGTGGTGTTGAATGATGCTGGCCTCGAGTCTGTCTTCTGTTCAACCCATGCTCCCAGATGGTTGCTCCTGTGTTGTTGGATTCACTAGTCTGTTGGGTAGCAATGCCATGGAAACGAAGATGATGTGAGGCCATGGCTGCTTCCTGAAGGTGGTGTGCTGGGTGGGCTCAGCAGCAGGGAGGAGTGGAAACGCTGTCACCCCCCCGGCTGTCACCGCACTGTAGTTCTTCCTGCCTGAAAGATTCATTTCTGCTTGACCTTATAACTTCCCACGCAGCTCATTCATCTACCCCAGCACTCCTATTGCCATGAAACCAGGCAAGCGAAGTTATTTGCATCTGTCTGGGGTCAGATCCCTTGCAAAGGTGTAAATTGATGCAATCCAGTTGATTTAATTTGGCTGCCTACCAGTGAGGGCTCAGAATCTGGCATATGCAAGAGGTTGCTAATATATTTTAATGTTATCTTTCAATTCTTCCTTGACTCGCTTATACCAAAAATACAGAGACATGCTGTTATGTCTTTTCTATCTTTAATTAGGCCTTCTTATAAGGTTTAAATACATTTTCATATTCAAGTTAATAACTTGAAGATGCACTTCACATTAATGTTTTTATTAAGTGATCAGTTGTTTTTGTGGGTTAGAGAACTCAGCAAATCCATAAGCTAAAATAAAATCTGTAACAACCTGATAGCTATTACAAACTATTTAAAATTAATGCTATTCACGTTTGCTGATGTTTATAGCAGTTCTAAATTCTTAGCCACTTATAAATAATGTATGAAAAGCAGTGTAATAAGTGTGTCAATGTCTTTATCCACTTTTCACAACAACCTGTGCTGAGGGCTCTGGACAAAGGTGAATTTGGCTGCAAGAAATGCTTTCCTGCCCCTCGCTGCCAGTGACGGTGGTGGCTGGTGTCCCCATCACCAATGTGGAATGATGCAGTGGTTGCAGACACTCCTTAGCAGCCTCAGGATTGATGCAACACATGCATCTTGTCTTTGTTTCAATGCTGATGGCAACGTAGCAGCAGCAAGAAGACTTGGCAGCAATGCTGAGTGTTTCCCTGCAGCTGGGGTGTTTCTGTCCTAGAAGAAAAAAGGATCCATCTGCAAAGAAATTGCTTCAGGACTGACATCCCCTTTGGGTCTCAGAGAAGCCATCGCCAGATATCTAGGAAGGATGGTGTTTTGAACTCTATAACTAAAGGACTAATGGACTCAACTGTGATGAGGTCCAAAAGGTTTTCACATCGTTCAAAGCTCTGCAGTAACTCTTGGGTCAGTCCAGCTGCAGGCAGAGCAGAAACCACAGATCTCTGGGGTGGATGTTTTAACTCTTGGCACATATGGTCAATGAAAGCCAAGTTTTTAGAAGGCGGCAAGTAATTCGTATCACCAGTGATTTATGACATGTCTCTGGAGGATGCATACTGTGAAGGAAGCGCTGCTAGGGTGACTGTGATCCTATTCCCCCCTGACGGAGAGAGGGTACTTCTTCCAGAACCAATTCCTTGCTATGCATCTGCTTTAGTGCAAATGACCAGTAGGAACCACAGATTAAAAACAATGACTTTCTTGCAGCTACTTCACTCTTTAGGGAGGATAGCAGTGGGCTGTTTTTAAAAGGTTATTCAAACCCCAGCTATGTTACTGTAAAGCTGTTCTGAGCTGTCAGGTACAGAACCATAATCTTCACCATTTTTTGTTGTACTTACGAATTCAATATGAATTGCATGAACTAAAGCACATTGATTAGAGGGTTGACTTCCATGTGAACCTAAATCATCTAATTTTTACGCTGCTGGCTCAACAAGTATTAGCTGATCATGTAGTATGAATGGTTTCAAAATACCACTTTGCTACTGTCAGCTGGCAAATGGCCATTGATGGATTATTTATGGCTGAAAAACCACGAGGGTATTGCTTACACCACAGCGACACTTAGAGTCCCAAGTGAGACTGGAACCTCACTGTGTCAGGTGCTGTCCAAGGCCTGCAAATGACTGCAAACGATGGGGATGTACAGAATGTCAAATGAAGAAGCAGAGTGATTAAACAAGGAAAGAGAAACAGACAGAGGATTTGGTGCCATGCACAGGGTGGATTTCTATTTTAGAGCCTGTACTCAAATGATGACATGCAAATTCAAACAGCTTTTGGTGAGATGCTTGTGTTGTAAGAAACGGTTATAGTGATAAAACCTGGTTTTGGGGGGAGCTTTAATCTAAATTAATTTTTCCCCCTGTAAAGACTTGCTGTTCTGGCAGTGCAGTAGAGTTTATATGTCTGAATAAGTCAACATGCCCAGAGATGCCTGGGAAAATGACAGTGGGAAATCCAACTTTGTGGCTGAGTCTGGGGGAGAATTATGCTGCCACATTCACGGTCGGACTCTGCCTGTCACTGAGGAAGTAGCAGGGCAGTTGATCTGCCTGTTGGAGCCATTTTGTGTGGCTCAAGTAAGTAGGTCTAACCAAAGTTAATCTTGCTGTGTGAAGCTATCAGTGAAAACTCACCACCAAACCCCAAAAGCAGTTTGGCATCTGATGGGCTGATAAGCAGCTGAAACTACATGAACACAGCAGAAAATCTGCCTACAGATCAACCTGCAGCTATTGGGGTCTGTTAAGCTCTCCCTCCGTAGCAGCTGGCTGCTCAGCAAAGATCTCCCCTTGCATCGAGGATGCAACCCCTCGAGGATGAGAGATGCCTTACCTGACACCAGGCAGTGATGGCTCAGTAAGTGACGTTTTTTGCATCCATATAACATTTAAGACACGTGCATTAAGTTTACATGATAATCTTTGTATCCCATGCTTAATTTAAAAGCAGTAAATAGTAGAGTATCGAGCACCAATTCACCTGTACTTACTAAATATTTTACTTACCTAAATTCACGGAGTAGAACCCAATAAACTAACTACTAGATCAGGTCTGCCTGAGGGACCTGTAACTCTTCTCCTGTGACTTCATCATCAAGGCTCTCTCTGGTAATGGTGTCTTCAAGCTCTATCAGCTGAGATGGAACCAGCGATGCTTTCAGGAGCATCGTGATGTTGCTAGTGGTTTGGAAAGGAAACCAGAGGCCTCTGTGGCAATGTCATAAAATGCCTCTAACTCCAACATGTTGCAGTCTGGGAGCAGTGAAGTGAGACCTGTCTGTCCTTGTGTGCTATTAACACTGCTCAGCGTTTAACAAACATGTCTAATGAATAGCAGCAACTTGGTTTTATGTCTGCTCATGGCAACCAGGGACTCTTCAGGGGTCTCAAGGCAGTATTTCCTGATACATTTTGAGATTTTAACCTGTATTTCCAAAACAAGTGATCGTGCTTAGCTGGGGGCTTATACTTGCAGTTCTGTGTAGTAATTCTAGGATTTTATTATAATTTGGAAAGAGGATATCTGCAAAAGGTCAAGATGCAGCTTTTGAATGATGAAGAGCATTGACCGTGATCCCTGGAACTGGAGCCCCCTTTTCAGGGAAAGGGTGTTTCAGCCAGCATGACTTGTTTATGCTAGATGAGTAAATAACTCTCAATTTTTATGCTAAGCTCTCGCTGGGCAAACACAGTTGCAAAACATAAGTGAAAGTGCTTAAGAAACAGTCCATAGGTGTTATAAACACATTACCAAGTGTGCTACTTTCTGTAGAGGGACATAAAGGCACCAGCAAGATGCCTTCTTACCTAGTAGCACCATTTACAAGCATCCAGCCATCTTATAACTATTGATTTTCCGCTCATTAAAACCTTAGACAATAATTTACCAAGTCTTCATAGAGTAAACCTCTTTTATAAAGCCCAGTATCTTTGGGTTTATGTCAAATAAGCACCTGTCCATGTGCCTGTGGGTGCTAATTCATAGGTTTCTCTGGGAGCTACCTGTAGCATTGAACAAAACTCCCTACAAGCAATGTGTCTTATTTTTCCTGATGCAGAACAGGTATCCTTTTTGAAGAGAAATGTTTTCTAAGGAAAATTAATGTCTTCAGATGTCACTCTCAGATTAAAAATGTTCTATAGGCAAAGATGGGTGATGGGTGTAGCCTCTGGTCCTTCTCTAAACACCTCTCACTGTACGCATCTGGGTTTTTTTTCTCACCTGAGTAAAGTCTGGATTAAGCGTAATTACTAGCAATGGAGTATGAAAAGCAGCTGATCCTGGCTGGCAGTTAGTGGGTCTGGCACAAGTGACTGCACTGGTGAGTGGCTTTGGGAGCAGAAAGACAATGGTGTGTGTTTGGAAGCAAGGCGTGTGGACACACAGGGATATAACTGCCTGAACTGCAGCCAAGAGGTGAACTCCTCTACTCCTGCAGGAGCTGGCTGTGGAGCGTTAATGACCACGGGCTGCCGAGACCTCTATTTTACATATCATCTGAATACACAGAGTGCAAAAGTAATTAAATTCAGGCATTGCAATTAAGGAAACAATTCTCTCCCATGTCTTGTGCTGATCTCCAGGTCATCTTAGCATTATCCCTTTTGATCTCATTATGAATTTAAAATATGCAATCAATTGGCTCTTAATTCTATAGAAAAGGTCAAGCTTGCTTTCTGCAGGAGACAGGGGTGTATTTAATGGAAAGATCTCAAGGACAAGGGAAGCATTTGTTAATGACTAAGGGAACGAGTGCCAACCCGCCTCCTGTGGAGCACTGTGCAGTACTTTTGCACATGCACAACTTTTCCGTGGGCAAAGCCTGCCTTGTGCTTTCCCAAGAGGTAATTCTGACCAAGGTAGCAATTAAATGTTGGTTATTCTTGGGTGATCCAGCAATGGGGAAGCCTTATTGTGTTAAAGGAGCATAGGGGTGACTTGAGACTCAGTGAACTTCAGTACTTCGTTCTCTCAGAGATTTTAGACAACCTGCTTGAGAAGTGGGTTAACAGGTCATTTTGTGGTTAATAGGTCATTTTGTGGTTAATAGGTCATTTCATGGTTAACAAAAGCCTTGCAAGTAGAGCAAAATTAATTGCACTAAGTTGAGCTATGTTCGCTTATCCCCGTTAAGTTTTAGTTTATATTGTTTTTGGTCTTTTTCTAAATAAGAATTGTTTGATGTTTATACCATCATGTTAAAATAAAAGCATCCAATCAAAGAAAGCTTAATATAAGCAAGGAACAACTATCTAACTCTGGTTTCTTTTCTCAAATATGTAACCGCAGCAGAACAGTACAGTGCTAACTATGCTGGGCATGAATGTGGAACGCTGTGTCACCACTGGTGACAATTGTAACCCTGGCCTAGCATCAGGACCTCTGCGCATGAACCAGGTGAGATGGATTTTCTTCCCCACACATGAGCGCAGTCTGCATGACATGGTTATTTCATGTGAATTTTAAAGCCCAAACTGCTGCCCAAGCAGGATGTGATTCCCTACTGAGTTAGCCAAATTGTATGCTGAAAGCATGGTGGACGTTGCATGCTTGCTAAGTTTAGTAATTGTGTTTCTGGGGTGGGATGTGTGGAAGAGCATGTTGCAAGTCCATGCTCAAAGTTCTGCGAGTTTGATAAAATGAACTATAGGGCTTGGTGACTGATGGTTTCCCTTCCTCTGCCTACCAAATGGAAAACATTATGAAGAAAAACACACTAAAATGAAGACTGCTGTATCTGTGGTTTGTTCTTGCAAATGGAATTAGTTAAATAATAAAACCCACTGATCAAGGTTTTAATATAAACATAGAAATCCTTTGAAGTGTAAAAGGTGCTGCTAAAATGCTACGTTTGTGTAACTTAGGTAAACTTCAATTTAAAAGAAAGAAGATGAGAATTTTTATCTTTTATTGGTTATTCTATTCACTTCTATTTTTTTACTTTTTCCAGAAGGCAAAAAAATAAACGAAACTGGACTTACTGCAGTATTCTCTATTCATACATTTTAATGTACATTGCCTGGCAGTGCAAAGGACAGATAATTATGTAGGCCTGTCTTTTCTGCAGAAACTGATTATTTGGATCCACGTTTCAGAAAGCACCAAGCATACAAAGTCTTTGTTGTGGTGCGAGGAGCCAGAAGCATCCATCGCCTCCTAGAGTGGCTCCTGGTCCTGACTTTGCTGCCCCCAGCTCTCCACAGCAGCAGTTCAGAGTAGAGCTCACTAGTGATGGTGCCAAACAGCAGACTTCGCTAAAACTGACAATTTAGTAAAACTGGTCTTGTAGGACTCTCATGAGTGGTTCCTGGTGGCATGTGTAATGCATCCATGGTCTGGTCCATAGCTGGTGGGACACAGGCTTCCCCTCTCACCACGGAAGGGATCTGCCCTATCTATTGTACAATTTTGCCAAAGTATCTCAGTTAAGCTTCGATAATTTACACAACGCTGGTGCCTAAGTAACTTCAAGAGCATGGCTGATATACTAACATCACCTGCAGATGGTTTAACTTGCCTAAACAAATGCATTTCTGAAATAGGTTTGGACATGTGCCTCATATGACCATGCCCTTTTCTCTTGCAGCCTTTGCATTGTGAGTGCAATTTAGTGTTTACTGACTTTATTTTTTTTCCTTTTGTGCTCTGTTTTGTCTAGCTTTGCATGTACAATGACAGCTGGTCACAGAAGTAAATGTATTCAAGGTCAAAATGCTGACTTTCACTGTGTGAATCTTGTCCTTTGATTCCCTAGGAAGATAACAAGAGAGAGGAGATTGAAACCATCAGCCACATATACTCTTCATCCACTGCCAGTGTGAAAGTGATGTGGGCTGCTGCAGCCATGGATGATGGCTTCGGGACAGGCAGGTCTAAATACTTGGGCTGGGAACTTAGAAATGGCAAGTCTGAGGATGCTGCTTGGATGTACAGCTTGCTCAGATTCCTTTGAAAATCATACCTTCACTTCACTGCTGTGCTCAGAACTCTGTGGTGCGGCTCTGCACAAGGTGGCAAGCTCCCGGGGCAAAGCATCTGCCTGATTTACAGCTGCCCAACCTTTGGAGGTACTTGGTTAGATTCCCCTGGGGAGCCTGTAGAGCTTCTGTGCCCGGCCATGTTTGAAGCAGTGGACAGACAGGTATGTAAAAAGCATGTAGAAATGAATCATTAATTCATTGGTGTATCATTTATGAATATCATACAAGGAAAACTTGAGTTTCCCCTGCTGTATTAGAGATGAACTAAATCAATCATCTGTAAGGCTGAGAATAAAGATAGCCCAGACAATCTGCTTGACCTGTTGAGTATGAGGGATTACAAAGCTGCTTCCGTGTGGGACCAGGCAGTTGTCTAGCATTCACACTGCAATTTTAGGAAGGCAAGTACAATTAAAGGGTTGAGGAAAACTGCTTTCCATGGGTCCTGTGAGTTTTCTATCCCCAATGCAAGGCTAATGTCATAGGAATCATTTCCTGAAAGCAAAATGAATATGAATACCAATTACTTTTATGCCCTCCATGTTCAAACAATTCTTTGTGGGAACAAACTGCTTTAAAGTAGTTTAAAAATACACTACAACTTTATTTAAGAGGTTCCCTTCTCACTGTCTTTTACAATAAATACTTGATGCATTTGCCAAAAGGCAAATGAGCAATCAGGTCATCTTCACTTGGTGAAAGCATCTTGGGTCACCAATGCAGCCTTTTGCCTGGCAGATCTGAAAGGCGAATCACTTTATGAATAAAAACCATTGTGGTCCAAACTGTTACTGAACTTTAACAAACAGAAAGGATACGTGTTATCTCTGCCAGAATAAAAATCAGCCAGCCGATCTTCCTTTCCTTGAGGCTGCTTAAGAGCAGGTTTAAAGCTGAGGTGAGGCTTAAGTGTAACGGTGTCTATGTATCATCAGAACACGGGATGTTTTGCCTTTACAACTGCTTTTCTGTAAGAGTGTGTGGCTCATGCGTTCTCTAGATTGACAGCAGAGGAAGGGCAGGTGGGTTTTCTGCCTGCTCCTCGTGGCTCTTGGTCCCCAGTCAGTGTGGAGGATTTCTGCTGAAGCTACAGCGCTTTCCACAGAGGGTAGCAAAAAGGACACATCCAAGTCATTTCTGTGCTCTTCTTGAAATGCTGTGACATGATTCAGCAAGATCCCATGTGCCTGGTTTTTTTAAAGGCAAATGTAAAAAATTCCTGCAAAGGCTTTTTCTGTTGAGTCTAAGCCACTCTGCCCAGGGTTGGTGTTGGCTGTGCTTAGTCACTTGATGGATGGCACCACTTCCCACACTGTTCCCCTCCCACAATTCCCATTCCTCTGAGCTGCAGCTCTCCCCTTGTCTCCTTCAGATTTGCTCTGGGGGTGTTTGTGGAGGGTTATCCCAACCATTTCCATCTGGAATTAGGTGACAAACTGGTGAAGCTTTCATCTTGTCTCCAGTATCAATACAATTCTTAATGCTTAAAACTGAACTCTTCTTTGCTATATAGCCCATGTGTAGCATGACCTGCCCTCTTAGACACTAATTAAGACTGCCTGTGTAGCAATTTGGCAATGTACCACTGATGGATATCTATTTAGTAAAGAGATCACCTGCTTTATTAATATTAATGAAGGATGGTAGAGGTTTTTTGCCCTTTTTACAAAGGTCATACACCAATCATCACATTATCAAACTTAATTACAACAAGTTAATTTGTTGCTTGCTTGCCTCACAGATGTTTAGGAAAACACATTTTGTACTTGATATGGCATTACACTATAGTAGCATAGTCATTATAGGTGGCCAAGGGTGGTGGAGACAGGGTTTGTTGATGAATTCTTTTTCAGTGCCTTGCCAGCCAAACCCATTAATGATGTTGTTGTACTTAGTACAATGCCATTCTTGTCCCCAGCTGTGTGTCATGTCTACATTTGCTTCTAAAAAAGACAAATAATAATAATAATAATAATAAT
>NW_009930403.1:0-4941 GCF_000696875.1 Nestor notabilis | reverse complement strand
TTGCCGGCTGGGCTTAAACCACGACATTTAGCCATGCATTCACCTTGGAGAGATGCTTCCTGTTATTTTCTCACACCTGAGACCCTCCCCACCAGCTCAGGATACCCCTTTCAGATCCTCCAGTGTCATTCATCTCACTCATACCCACATCAACCTCAGCCACATCTCTTCCCTTCTACTGTCTTCTTTCTCAGCCATACCTCTCTATGTTTCTGGTTAGCTGCAGTCCTCATAATCCCCAGTTCAGTTCAAAGAAAAAAAAGTGAAGTTCAGATTTGATAACATGACATAACCGTTTGGACTATGCAAATCACGTGGAAAGCAGCCTTCTTGAAATGCATATGCAGGACAGCGTATTGGTATGTGAGCATTTTGCATAGACATATATAGACAGCTTCACTCTTTTTGAATGTTACTATATTGGTACTGCCCCAAATGTGTAGAGTTAACTATCCAGCAAGTAAGAAAATTATGAATTTCTTAGATTTAGGAACCATTATAAAAACCTGGAAGAATGGGAAACATTAACAAATACTTTGTTTCCTGTTTCAAAACATCATGATTATACTGGAGAAACCCATGATTTAAATGACCCCATAGAGCTTTACAAGCCATTAATATGCAAGCAAATTTCAAGAGACTGAAGATTTAAAATACTTCAAATTTATGTTTAAATTGTCTTCTTGTCATACTCTGATAATACAAATGATGATTGACCATGATACAGGGTCACAGGCAGGATGATTTTGTGCTTGAAAAGAACAAGATACTTTTAGAACCTATGTCTCATACAGAGCCTAAATTCTGTGATTTGGGCTGAATATTTATAGTTTATCACCTACACTTTGGCATGTGCAGGAGGCAGTTCAGGCCAAACCACAGAGAAGTCTTAAATGCATCTGCAACCTGACAGATTATTTGCTATATTGGAAATGTTAATAAACCAAAACTGATAGCAGTTGCATGACAAGACAGATAACAAGATATTTTTAATAGTGATCGCTTCAGGAGTTAAAAGAGCACTGACTCCACAAGGTACTAAATTGTTTGCAGCATCTCTTAGGCATTAGACAAACAACCAAAACACTGTCAGAAAATTATTTGCAACTTGGGGTTGGAGGAAGCACAAAATACTCAAAATAGATGAGATTCTCTGAATGTCCAGTCCATTCCAGCTCCTTCTGAACAGCATTATACCTGTTGGGACAAATTCTCCTCTCGTGTCTGCTTCTACAGTCATATTATCCTCTCTTGGCCTATTGTATTTAAACAAACCAAATTAAAAATGGGAAGTAAAATGAGCTTCTAAGCAATATTATTTCTATTGGATTTGCCTCCAGACCAACAGGTCTCATATTAAACTAGTTTCTGGAGGATGCTGCAGCTGCTACCTAGAAGATCAATCACTTGACTTTCATTAGATTTGACAGCTATAAATGCTTCTAGATGCAGAGTCTAACAGGCTTAGATTAGTCTCCTTACAGGTGAAACATCACATATCAATGCAAGCTTAGGATAATTGCCCTAGTCAGGATTTACAGGGGCTAGGAGAAACATGTTTCATATTTGGGTAAGTGGGTATATTTGGAAAAGAACAAAATAAAATTTACAAAAGTTAAATCTTGGAAAGTAGAAATACAAATACCTGAATTACTACTTCTGGCATAATAGAGCAGAAGGCACCACAGTGAGATCAGGCTCAGAAATCCAGATTCCTTGCTCTGAAAAGTTATTCTGCTATTAATTTTTGTTTGTTTGTTTGTTTGCTTGTTTTCAGGGGGCTTTGTTTTCTTGCTTCTCTGAAATACAATAGAACCTTTTTGAAAAGCCGATGGATCAACTGTACTAGGTAGATTTCCAAAGCAGATATATCTTCCAAAGCCTATTGAAATCAAAAGAAAGACCCTCATGTATTCATCTGGTCCAAGGTAAATATAGACCTGTTCTTCCTTTATTTGGAGACAATCCCATATAACTAGCTGGCTCAGGCAGTCCGGTTCCCTAGGTGCTCAGCCCAAAAGGGCTTAGTTAGAGTAACATACACTGTGTTGAAAACCATTAGAAAGAATACTAAACAGCCCAGGACATGCAACTGAGCCAGCTTGAAAAATCTGCAGTACACACCCCTTTCTGCAATCCTCTTCTTTTTAGAATTTCTATTGAAATGCATGAGAGTGATGAAGGATTGAATGGTTTGGCTTACCAAGCATTAAGTGAGAGTGATCCTATTTCCGGTAGAAATCTTTCAAAGCTTCTAACCTTTCTTTCAGTAAAGAATCTATAAATCAGCTGAATAAGAGCTGCAGAGAAAACAAACTATTTAGTGAAATAAAAAAGAGATAATTTTTACCCTGTTTTGGTTGTTGGTTTGTTTCTTTTTTTCAATATCCTTTACAAAAATGAACCGTTAACAATTTTTTCTCTGCAAAAAAGGCAAACTCCAACCAAGTCACGTGCCAGCAGCTGGGTCAGGCATTATATTCACATGAACATTGAATAAAGTAAACTCCCTTCTTGTTCTCCGTTAAAAAAAAAAAAAAAAAAAAAAAAGGTCCAGATCCTTATATTAAGTATATCAGCTACCTTACAATCTGAGGACATTTATACTGAAAAGTACATGTTTCTGTAGACTGCTTGGGTTTTGATGGGGTGGTGTTTTCTAGCAGAAAAAAATGTCTTCAATTCTCTAACCAGCTCTATTAACATCTCAGGCAGTTCTGTCTGATCACTTTACTAAAGAACATCCCCAGCTGTGACAGGTATGTACTCACATTACTTAGCACAAATGGTACTCACACAAAAATGGTACTCAGTGCTTTGTAAACACTGAACTTGGTGAGATATGAGGGTGTTTAGAATCTGGGCCATTATCTAATCAATTTCTGCAAAAGCCTGTGGAAGATACATGTGTTTTTTTTCTCTGTGGGTGACATTGTTATTCACTTTGTCCTCTTTAAGTTTGACTCTGGTCCCAGAGAAGTCTGAGGTTGTCTTTAATTCTCTCCATGGCTGTGCAATCCCACCAGTGCTGTTTCACACAGACTAGAGGTCATGGAATGCTGTCACAGGGTAATTGAGCTTGCTTAAATTAGATGAACTAAGATGTAGTGAGTTAAAAGCAAAAAAGTCACAGACAGGATTCACACAGTGGATTTCATGAACAAACACTGAAAATGCATGGAGTCTAAAGAGATTAGTGCCCAGGTGTCTTCAGTAGGTGAAGTCCCATAACAGCCCTAGAGAAAAGGATGCATGTATTTAGGCATTAACAGAAGGGTGGAACTTCCCTTGTTATTAACCTGTCCTGGATTTGAAGCAGTGATTAAGATGTACAAATCCATCGCTAATCCCTTCAGCTATTCAGTCCCTCTGCATGCATTTTAGTTTTGTTTTCCAGTCTGATTTGTTACTTAAGAATTTAGCATCTTGGGTTTTTCTGATGTTTCCAGATCAAATCTCTACTGACCGTCAAAAGCCTGTTTAGTAAAGTTTAGCAGAAGAACTTCCATTGAGAAAAGAGAAAGAGAAGCAATCTTTAAACAGGTGGATATTTTACTAGGGATTGTATTCCAAGAAAATGCAAAAAAAAAACCCTATTAAAAATTCAAGTGTGATGGTCTCTATTCCCCAGGTAGTTACCTCTTAAGGATGCCGGTAAGTGCATTAGGGAAAGTTTTATGCACTTGTTGTGGTTCAAGCCCAGCTGGCAACTTGGAACCACGCAGCTGCTCGCTCACTCCCCACCTCTTCCTTCCTCCCCCTGCTTCCAGAGGGATGGGGAGGAGAATCGGAGGAATGTAACTCCCACGGGTTGAGATAACAGCTCTCCAGTAACTAAGGTATAATACAAACCACTACTGTTACCAATAATAATGATAAGAGGAATAATAAGGGGAGAGGACACAACCGCTCACCACCCGCCGACCGATACCCAGCCCGACCCGAGCAGCGATCTGGGCCTTCCAGGTGACTCCCCCCAGTTTATATACTGGGCATGACGTGCTGTGGTATGGAATACCCCTTTGGCCAGTTTGGGTCAGGTGTCCTGTCTCTGCTTCCTCCCGGCTTCCCCTCCTCCCTGGCAGAGCATGAGACTGAGAAAGTCCTTGGTCGGAGTAAACATTACTGAGCAACAACTAAAAACATCGGAGCTATCAGCATTGTTCCCAGACTGAAAGTCAAAAACACAGCACTGCACCAGCTACGAAGAAGGAGGAAAATGACTGCTGTAGCTGAACCCAGGACAGCACTTTATAAAAGTATTCTCTCCAGATCATAAATAAAATTGAGTCTGAGGATGGGTACAGAGACTCCAGTGCCCTTTCAGCAGTTTAGTTCCATCTATTTCAGTCTTCACCCATCATAATGTTCCCACTACCTTCTGTAGTATACCCAAGGCAAAGTCAATGTGACAAATACAGAACTATGGACTTTGGAACCACCCCAGTACTCTTTAAAACACAACATAATTATTAAATCTCAACTCAAGCTTGTTTCTTGGTCTTAGTTTGCTGTCCCCAGTTGTCATCACTGTAGCTTTTCTGTTCAGGCAAAAGAGAAGCCTACTGAAAGAGCCTATGTTTCTCCCAGCCAGAAAAAAACTGACTCAAACTCAAGTTCCCCAAGATGTGCTGATGCTGAGTTTCAGGAAGGAAAATTCACCAAATTTTCCTAACCCCACTAGATAAGGTTTTTAAAGGTGTCATGTGTATTTGCCTACCTATTTCTCCTTAGGACTGAGCCATAATGAAGATTAGGAGTGGAGGCAGGAGGACTGATAGAACTGAAGAAAGCATCATGATGATAATGGAGGCATTTGGAAAAGGTATAGAAAATAAAAAAGATATCAGAATAACAACTGGATAAAAATGTTACTGGCAGAGGATGTGTGCAGGGAGAACTGCCGAGGTGACTCACAGGGGGCGGGGCCGGGAGTGACGG
>NW_009930402.1:40920-45209 GCF_000696875.1 Nestor notabilis | reverse complement strand
TTCCAAGTTGCCGGCTGGGCTTAAACCACGGATCTCAGAAGACCTATTAGTATATGTTTGACTTCAATAGGAAAAACATTAAAGATCCATGACACTGGACATTTTCAGAGTCAGAAACTTTTATTTAAAGTAAGTCTAAATTTAATCTGAATATCAAATTGAGGAAAAAATTGTTTTTTTCCTTAGTCAATGCTGAAACCTTTTAGAGTGTATTTACGCCAGTATTAGCAGGACTTTTGCAACTGTCAAATGTTTGTGACAACTTTTTCCCATCTGATGTACCAAGTTCTTTATTGATAGGGAAGCCTCTGCCTTTTAAAAGTAACTCTGTGAAACTTCTTTTTGTCCTTAACTCACGCTGTTACTATTTGATTATTCTGAAATACTATCAAATATTTGGCGGCAAAGATGTAATAATTTCTGAAGGTTAACTTTCATATTCACATAGTTGTTTGGTTTTGTTTATACCAGTTTCAAACCAGACAAGTACAGCACTTGCTTGTAGATTTCTTAACAATAATCATCTATCTACTCTTCTGCCAAACCTTATTGTCTCTTTCCTACCACTGCTTTCTCTTTACTCATACATTGCAAGCTATTCTCTTTTACATGCATTTCCATCTCTCTGGAGCTGTTGTCTGGAGCTACAGTGACAAAACTCTTCATGGCAAACCATGCATATTTTGGCTGCTTCATGACGTGACAATACACATCTATTTCTCAGGGAAAACAGTCTTGCTTATAACTGTTTGGTTACATATTCCAGCCCGTACATGGATTTGGCATGCTTCTACCACTGTTCAGGAGAGTGTTAGCTACTTGTTTTCTCTGGCATACCTCCAATGTTGGATAAAAAACTTTGAATAAAAAATATTCTTGTGATACATCAAAGATGCATATTGTTCATATCTTACTGAAAAATCATGGTTGAACACACACTGATGCTTTTTGGTTTTTTAAACTAGTCACTCAAAATGCTAAATGCTTCTGGCTTAGCTGTTTTCTGTTGAAAAAAGCTGCTGTGTTATTTCTTGTTCCAAAGAGCAGCTGAATCCCCCCTGAGAGGGCGTAACAGGATATACAAACCTCAGCAGGAGTCCTACCCTTGAGAATAGAATGGGAGTGCACAAAGCGTGAATAGCAATTTTTCCATAGCACATCCTCCAAATTACTAGGTGTATACATTAATTTAATTCTTTGATTTAAAATCATCCCTCTTTCTATAGTGAAAATTGTTTGCAGTTACATTGCATAATAAACACTGTGAGCCATCCATGTTCATCAAATATTCCCTCAGTGTTTTTCATACAGGCACAGGGTGACCCAAGTCTGTAGCTTCTAATAGATGACTAACCTGCCTTTCTCCTGGCTATTTAAAAGTGAAATGCAATTGTAACACTGGCAATGGGAAGTTTTTTCTTTGTGTTCTCTGTCAGGAAGACAATCTCACTATGGAAAACCTACAAGGTCTAACTTCTGCATTACTCTAAGTTTTCCTCATTATTGTTGGAGTGTTTAAATTTAGTCATCACTGTAAAAAAAGAATTAAATTGCAATATTATCAAGCAAAGGCACTACAGGTAAAGTACACATCTTTTGTTTGCCATTGAAAAAAGTCCCTCTGCAGCTAACTGCTGGTTTTCACAGTGTCACCAGCTCCATGCTTAAAGAACTGTCTGTGCCAGGAAAAGCAGTTTCACACAGAGCTGTCTTTTTTGTGCCTACACCCTGAATGCCTTTTGCTAAATCTAATCTTCGAATTAGGCTTCTTACGACAATAAGGTAAGTTTGGTAGGCTGTAGCTGCTGCTTTTTGATGTTGTCTCTGATACATGGTTGCCTTGAACTCTCAGCAGTCAGAATCATTAGGCTTAACCAGGAAGGATAAATGTGTAATAACATGTTGTTATTTGGTAGGGGAGTTAAAGGTCACTGATGCTTCTCCTATGCTTCTTCTTGTTTTGAGACAGTATCTCTGAAACACCATAAAGGACTAGATTTATGCAAGCACCAGACATATACATTCATCTTGTTTTTCCTGATTAGCAAAGTTATTTCTTTTTCAATCATTCCTAGCTCAGAATACTATTTAAATTCTAAAAAAAAAAAAAAAAATCAGCCCCTACATCTCCCTCTGATGCACTTAAAAAATCATGTTTCCCATTTTCTCCTGATGATTTATGTTTTAAGATGAAACAGTGCTATGAAAATTAATATAAGAAAAAGAAATGTTTGAGAATTACAGTATAAATATCCTTACTTCCTCATCCCCATTCAGAATTATTGAAAGAAAAATTACCACACATTTGACAAGGTTTATTTGGACTTTGCCCACTTTGAGAATATTGAAACACTGCCTAAATGACTCTCTAAATTCTCAAGGTTCTGCAATTCTGACCAGAACAGAATTGGGAGAGGAAACGAAAAGGAAAGGAAAGGTAAAAAAGAAGGGGACAAAAGAAAGCTTTTTTTTGTTGTTATTTTAGTATAGGAAAGATAGGGAATTTAAGACCCATCCTGAAGTAATCAGTTGGAACTCATCTAATTCTCCCTTCCCCAGTTATTTTTCAAAGCCTTTAGTTTACACTATGTAAGCAAAATTAAATAGTTGCACATATCTGTGCAGCCATATATTACCATGTTTTAAAGCATTTTTAATACACTGTTACCCCATATAAGAGTTATTCTTACATGAATGTTCCCATTAGTTTTAAAATTGTCAATTAAATTTAGTATCTTTAATTTCTGGCACCTCAATCATAATAAGCAGCTAATTAACAGGAGAAGTATAACCTTTCTTTTAAGATTTATTAAGATAGTTGTTGAACATATCTTTTCAAAGGAAGCTTAATGTCTCTTGTTCAAAAGATGTTTAGGCACTCATAGATTTTATGTTAAGTATATTCATAAAATAGGTGCTTAGCATTCTGATGTTTTGACAATAATTAGAAATTTGCTAAAGCTTGGTAGGAATCTACAGAAAGCTATTCATTTTCATCTTTTGCAAATACTTTTGCAAATATTCTGACACAGGTGGGTCAGGAAGAAGGAGTGATAGAAATGAATGATAAAAGAAGAGAGAAGGAAAGGTTTATTTTTTTTAACTGTCAGTGCAGTCTAATTGAAGACTGAATAAATATGGCACTGGAATTCTTAAGTAGTATTAGCCATTTAAGCTAAATATCTGTTTCCACAAGTTTTCATCTATAAGCCCACTCACTTAACCATGACAATAAAATCTTCGTAAAAGAGCCTGTGTATGGGTCTTGATTTGATATGGTAATTTTCAGCCTCTAGAATTACTTGAGTACTTCAGGAAGTTTCAGCATAAATTTCAAGGGTTTTTTTTTTTTTTTGGTCTTATTTTGAACTTCTAAAAGATTTTATTTATGAAAGGTGCCAAAGGGAGTCAAAATACTATGGCATGTCATATTAGCCATATTGATTAAGATAGGCAGGTAAGAAATGGACCCAAAGCTGTCCTCTTGTCTGTAAGTAATGAAATGGCTGGTCATAGAGGTTGCTTATTACAAAAGAAAACCCCTAGCAACAGAGTTCAATATTGTAAGTTGTCCACTGAAATATTACTATACCCTACTTCAGGTCAAAACTGCCTTGAGGATGATGTGGATTGCTCATTGTTTCCAGGTTGGGCATGTTAGAAAGGTAAGAAAGTGTTTTCAGAAGACATCAACATGGGATTGGATATGTTGACAATAAATCAAATCAATAACTCTTTCTGATATAGACCTTGTAGTAAAGTGAAAATATCTGTAATGATTTGGGGGTTGGGTGGGGAAAAAAAAAAAAAAGGCAGGCAGATACACACAACCTGAATTTTATTAAAAATGACCACTTAGGTTGACGTTTGACACAGAGTGATTTTATCTGTGTCAGACTGAAAGACAGGGTGTATGATGGACAGTACAGGTGGGTGTTTTCTGACATCCGCCAAATGAACAGCAGATGAAAAAAAGGAGTCAATACAGAAAATAAAAGAAAGAAATGACTACATATGTCTATGGAAGGACATGGTTATGTGGGTAAATCAGGATAATTTCATTGTTCAACTGTCTTATTGCCTCCTTTTCACAAAACAGCACAAAATCTAATCAACTACAAGGAAAGAACTTCTTTTCTTTCAATAAGTGTCTTATTCATAACTCCAATAAATTTCATTGTTCAACTGTCTTATTGCCTCCTTTTCACAAAACAGCACAAAATCTAATCAACTACAAGGAAAGAACTTCTTTTCTTTCAATAAGTGTCTTATTCATAACTCCAATAACT
>NW_009930402.1:23486-40892 GCF_000696875.1 Nestor notabilis | reverse complement strand
TCTTTCCCTGTTCTATATGAGTACTGCAATAAGTAAGTGAGAAAATGTTAAGGGTTTGTTACACTGGAAGGTTGCTGTGAACTAAGATAAGAGATATATTTAAAGCAGAAAATATCTTCTGAGCTACAGACATGTTTGTGAAAATCCATTTGATTCAACCTAAAACTGGCAAAGATGATCTTAATTAAGCACAAAATTTAACATTCAGTGGTGTACTAAAGAATTCCAACTTGATTGCATTTACTGAAACAAGACTTTTTATTGTCTTTATGCTGATGTTTACTATCCACTGTAAAGCTTCTGTTACTTGTGAAATTCTAGTTTACTTGTAATTTTATTTTAATCTTCATACTGTATTGAATGGCCCCTGTTATAGCAGCAAACCTGAAAATAAATACTTCCATGAACAAAGGTAGTTATATGCTGCCTTTAGTATAGAAAGCTGACGTGCAAAGACAGACCAGCCTAAGATCAAGTGTATAGAGGGTATGAGAGAGTAGGAAAGGAGGAGTGTTTTGAGTCAAAATTAAACACTTTAACTTCTGGGCTACTTTGTCTTCAGTGTATTAAGAAGACCTGGTGGTGTCCTAATATACTCATTTTCTTTACTTCCTGACATTGATTGCTCAAACTGAGGAACTTTTGGAAATATACAGCTTTTTATGAAGCCTTATAGCCTAGGCTGTTTTACCAAGAGACAGCCTGTGGACAGAAAAAGAGGAGAAAAGCAACCTGTGAGTGAGCTTCTCATACCCCTGCCATTCTTTGGCACCAACTGCTGTCACCTGGGGATCTCTGCTACAGTTAGCAGTTTTTCTCCAAAGCACATGTGCTACCTGTGGAGTAGTGGAAACCTGGGCATGATCCTTCTTGATTCAGCCTGTCTGAACCAAGATAGGGGTGATACCTTTCCATAATAAAGGAATGCTCTGCTGGATCCCTTTCCATGCTCAGAGAATGAATGTTCTGCTGCTCGATCCCCTTTAATGTTAGAGTGTTGCTAGAGAAGCTCATTGAACTTACAAGAAGCTTGGATTTATTTTTGTTTTAATTTGTATCAGCAACAAACTGATGAATAAAAGGATTAAGAGGTTTAGAATTCAGAGATTGATTCGTAGCTTATAACTTTAAAGGAACTGTAAAATTATGTTTGTTCTTAGAGACCTGATTAATTTTCTCATTGTGAAAGAAACCTTCCACACTAGAAAGAGACAAGGAAGGGTGATGGAGGCTTTTACAGGATCCTGGTATTTTGCTAGTTTTCAGTTAACTGTGGACATACCAACAAAAAAATCCATTATGTTCCCTTTCTGCGCCTTTTGCATTCTGCTGAAAGTCTGTAAAAACATGTATCGAAGCCAAAGCTAAGAATTTTTTCTTGTGGTTCAGTACCCTGTCTTTGCAAACAAATTGCTTTTGCTCGCTTTGTTGTTGTTCTCTCTGTTATCTGTTGGAAGTACAACATAGCAGAGAAGAAACAATCAGGAGTTTCTTGGAGGGTGTGGAAGATAACTTCCCAGCTGGCTAGTGAACCAACTAGGGAACAATGCCTGGTTAGATTTGTTGTTTGCAAAAAGAGAAGGACTGGTGGTGATGGTTGGAAGCTGTGGGGTAATGGTTGGATTTTATGATCTTAAAGATCTTTTCCAACCTCGTTGATTCTATGATTCAATGATTCTATATATATTTTAATGAATAATTGTCTGCAAAGTATAGCAGCATTTCTTCCCTCTGCAGATCTATTGTTAGACTGATAATTTCAGTATCACTGTATGCTTGCGCCTTTGTAGCCATGTCTCTCTCTTGCTGTCTCTTCTTGTATCACAGATCTAGTTCATGCTTTCCAAAGTGAAATCAAAAGAATTTGTGTTCATATGAAAAGCATCAAAGTAAACTTCATACGTTGTTTAAATACTGGCTATGTAATTTTCTCTGCGAAAATGGAAGGATTTCTTTACCTGTTAAAATTTGTCCATGACCAGCTCAGCAGATTAGTTACTTCCTCGAGGTAATTGTCTAATGTTTCTTTTTTGACAAAAACTTTTTTATATGGAAATTTTTTGTCAGATCTGAACTGACCCTGCTTTTCAGCTGTCTATTTCATCAAGAGAGCAGAAGAACTATCACGAAATTCAATATTTGCAAGGAGACAAATGTAGGAGAAGGATGATGTTCAAAGGCAAAGCTAATCTCATAAAGGAATACATTTTTTTAATACAGCTTTCTGACATCACTTCACATCTGTTGTGGATTTTTTTGTGTGCTGCTGTACTGTGATTTGGGATAACACATGATTGGTCAGAGTTTGTAATGCATGTTATAATGTGAGTTTAAGTAAAGTCAAGAGCAATTACTGGATGCTGTAGTGTAAGTAGAGTTCTACTGGATGGGTTAATAGTTATTTCTAAGAATTTTTTTGTTCAGTTTCCTTTTGAATGCGTGAATATTTTGCATCCTGAACATACTTCACCATGGAGATGCATGGATTTACTACCTTCTAGATGAGAAAAAATTCCTTTTCTTTACTTATTAATAATGTAAATAGCTTTGTATTTTTCATGGGTTAGTGCCACAGTATTTAAAAATGAGGTTTCTCACTAGTGTTGCTCAGTTATTTTCTGAAAGTCTACACCTATACCTGAAAGTCATTAGCTATTAAAGGTCTGCACTGCCGACATTGTTCCTATAGAATATGCTCAGGCAGTAGTACACCACGTCAGTGATAATTATGCAGTACTGGTTATGAAATGCTGCTAATGTGATTCTTCTTTATTATTCTATCTGATTTTTAAATCACGAAGTCTGAGTCACTGTCCACAGGATGCTTGCTTATATGTATGAGCTACTTCTCAGAATCTTCTTCACTCAGACAGAAAGGTATGCTTTGTGTGATATCTTGATGATTTTCCAAACTAAGAATATCCCTTGCAAGATAACTCCATACTAATCTCTTACTCGAATCATTCCTAGCTTTCCTCTGTATGTCAACAGAGAAGCCAAACACAGTATTAATTCTTATTGGCACAGCAGCTTTAAGGAGATTGTGTAAGACCATTGCATAAAGGTTAAAGCTTGTATAAATCCTTCCATTTTAGGGAGATAGTACAAGTATGGCTTTTAAAATTATAATACCAGGATCTAAAATACAATTTCTGTTATGCTTTTCTTTATCTGTACTTCGTTTGTCTATGAGAGAGAGACAGGAAAAACTTTTGCCACTAGGAGGGGATTTCTGTTGTATTTCTGTAGCAATTTAACCCCTGTGGGACAATGTGTTTTAATCTCACTATGGATCCACTTCCCGAACCAAAGCCCTAGAAGGTAAAGTGGCAGAAGAGGTGTGAGATGAGAAACATTCCTGAATGTAAATGATACACTTGTGTGATCTTTTAATCAAATTTCAGCCGTTGTTCTCTTTTGCCTAGAAGGACTGGCTGGGAAAAAATGCTGCTCTGTTCTTCTGAAGTTGCCTTTTTTACAGCAGTCAGGATCTGATTGTGGTCTCACTTTGAGCACTGCTAGTCAGCAACTTTGCTGAAAAAACTAAAAATGAGGTCATCTGTAATTTCTTTTTACAGGCTGGTTTGTTTGGTTTACCTTCTTCATTTTTATTATTGTTTTTTACAGATTGTAATAAAGTTAGTGTATTTTTTTTTAAGATTGCTTTCTATAACACTCCAAAAGACTGTCCAGTTATTGCTTTCTTTAACAATTATTGTCTGCAGCATTAGCTGTACTTACTGGCTTGCTTAATTAAACAGGGGTGACAAATGTGTGTATGTGCAAATGGAGAGGAAAGAGAAAAAGGAAAAACCAAAGATATAGAATTGAGGAAGGAATTGCATCTCAAAATGTCCCTTACAGTGAATATATTCATAATTTTCCTAGTGACCTTTCTTCTGTAACTCTTTAAATGTATGTTGTACCAAAAAAATTCAGAAATTCACAAGCAACTTTTTAGTTGTTTGCGAAATGCAGGTTTTTGTAAATGCTAACATAAGTATTCATTAAATATTGTGAAGATTCCTATTTTTAAATTCATGTGTCATTGCTATTCATAATTGCTTATAAGTAAGGTCAATGAAGGCAGATGAGCCTTTATCTCAATTGTAAACTCAGATCTTCTAGTCAGACTGTTGGTTGGTGCAAAAACTCTTCCAACACCAAATAACTGAGGCAGCTTATGACTATTAATTTGTTTCTCTCCAGTGTAGACAAGGAAGGATTTGGAGAGTACCTTGAGGCAGAGAATATAAATATCAATACTCCTGCTGTTGTGAATTCAAGGGGATGTGTCTATACTATTCAGGACTGGTGGAGGGCAACACTTATCCTGTGCATGTCTCCTCTTAGGATCATGGTTTGCACAAGTTCCCATGGTTAAAACCTATGAAACAAAACACTTGTGTTATCCCAGAACCCCTTTCCATTCCAAATATATTTAATGATAATTAGGGACTTGACTCATTAGTTTTGAGACCTGCAATAGAATCCTTAAAATATGGATTTTTTTTTAAATTCTCTGTTGAATTAACCCTTCTGTTCTGGACAGTACGAAACATTTGCCTTCATATTGCTATCTGTCCTTCTCGGAGGCCACACACGTGAAATGTGAGTGATACATTGTTCACTTTGAAATGAAGCAGACGTGAAACCAGCTGTGTCCTTCCCGTCTACCTCACTTCCTTTACTTCCTTCATTCACTTAACTTTCTGTGCCTCAAGGCCATGTGTTCTTTAACACAGAGTAATAATAGTAATAACAACCTTGTTTACAGCCAGTTTGAAGAGTTGTCTCTTCAGGAGCTTTATTACAGGAATAAGGAAGTCTGTATACAGATAGCAATGTGATACTTGCATTTTTCTGAGTTTATAAGACCTTATGGTAATATTAGGGTTTTGTTTGTTTTTCCCTTGAAACTTCTGTTTAGAAGACTACTTTGGTACTTCTTTGGTTTTGGGAAGCAAAATCCATATGGGTAAGATATTTATCTTTCTCTTATGCCACTTTCAGCTTATGTGATCTTTCATAACTTACGTAGTCTTTCAGCTTAGACACCTTTGCTTCTCATCCTGCCTTTTCTACTATACTCCTATACAATTTTTTTGTATTGTCTGAATTTATTCCTCCACAGACCCTCTGTAGGTGTGTTCCCAGAGTCAAGCTTTGCCTACGTTATTCATTTCAACTTCTGCTAGTTTAGGGTAGTTCTCTTTTTCTATTTTTTTTTTCTTTTTACACAATAGCTCAGGAATTTCAAGAATGGAGAACTATATCCATTATCTAAAATATTTCAAAATGTAATTTATCAGTTTGCAATTGAAATAAGTAACCCATAACTGACAAAAATTTTGCATGTCATGTGTAACACACAGGTTTTCTCTGTATAATTTTAAAATTATATGCCCCAGAATTAAAGTCTTAAAAGTTTAGTTTCTTCAATAGTATTTGAAAGCTGTTTCACGTTCATCTAAATTTGGTATTAATATTGCATAGCTTATCTCATTGAAGAGAATGTTATCTTCTGACAGTTAACAATTGTCTATCAATTCTACCAGTTGCTATGCTCTGCTGGGCTCAATCCATAAATTAAAAATATTGCCATTAATGCACTTTTAATTGCAGTGCCTTCTGTAACTAGACAAGATATTAAATATGAATCATGACAGATGTTTTCTGTAAGTATTCTTTATTAAAAAAGAGCTCTTTTTTCATTGTTCAGACTTAATTTCATGCCTTGAGATTAGAAGCATAGCAAGTCACTCATCCTGCTGTTCTGGTAAAAGTGAATGAAGACTATTGCACTATTTCACAGCAGCAGTAGAGAAATCCTTTTTTTACTACATACTTAGCAACAGTTGGAAATAAAAATTAAAATTAGGTTCAAGCCACTTGGAAGTAAATTGGAGTTGCTCAGGACATTGAAGTTTACTTTTTAAGTCCTTTTTTCAAAGTTTTAAAAGAAACTTTACATGGAAAAACTTTAAAAAGACTTAAGTTTGTGTGTAAATACATATTTTTGCATTCAGTTGATGTACTTTGCATAATTTAACTGAGCGCTAGAAATCATACCCATGTCCCTAAGAGGCAGGATGATCCATTAGCAGTATAGTCTGACAGTGATGCGATGTGACTTTGGGCAAGTCACTGGATTTCTCTCCTTTTCAGTTCACCAAGTATAAGGAAGAGAGATGCTTGGTGATATTTCATTTTACTCATTGTTTCCCTGTCTTTTTATGTTGTAATTTTAATTCATTGATTTTAGCAACACAAAAAACATTTTTTTCAGTTCAGAGAAATATTTTCATAAAATATTGTTATAATTTTAATTCATTGATTTTACCAAGACAAAAAAAATATTTTTTTCAGTTCAGAGAAATATTTTCATAAAACATTGTTATAGAAATTCCCAGTGGGTTTGTAGTGAAAATGTAGTGAAAATGCACACTTTTTTTTTCCCCGCTATTTCCCACCTCCATTCTCCAATAATGGTAAAAAATAGAGGGAATGCAGCCTATCTACAGTGCTAGTGTGAATTTTGTCAAAGGAAGAGAGAGTTATACGGCTGCAAACAACTTCTATCTTTCCCTTTATCACAGATAATCTGTAGATAAATCTGTATCTGAGTTGTCGTAACTCATATATAGCCAGCTAAACATACACTTCAAAACTTCAGTGGTCATTGTTGAGAGTCATGGTTAGAACATCAATACATAGTGAAATATAAATGTATCTCTGAAAACAAGGAAACCTGTCTTCCTAATTCTCAGAATGATGCTGGAACTTACTTGCTAATAGCTACAAATAAAAGCATGCTGAAATGCACCCAAAAAGTGTGGGAAAATGAAGAGTGACACGGTGATGCAAATAACTTATCGTATGATATGAGTGATTTCTTTCTTGACAACGTAACACGCTTTGTGGATAGGGGAGAAGCAATAATTGTGGTATCTTGTGTCGGGGTTTTAACGGTTTTAGACTACATTCTGACAGACGACCTTGAAGAGCACGGTGCAGAATACATTATGATAACACTGGCTAGAAACCTGCTTGTAGAGATTAAATATTGATGGTTCATAATCAGAAGCGTGTAGTAGGCACTGATATTCAATATTTTTCACTAGTACTCTGAAAGATGGAATGCAAACAGTTTATTAAATTCACAAATCAAGCTACACTGGGGGAGCTTACAAGCCAGGCAAAGTTTCATGTTCCAGCCATTACCAAATTACAAAGTCTTGGTTACTCAAGGGAACACAGGCACAGGATGGGAAACAAGTTGGTAACAGCTGTTTCACAGGGGATATTAAAGGGATTTGAAGAAAATGTATTTTCAACCTGAATCAGAGTTGATACACTGTTGCAGAGCAGCTGATTGCACTTTGGGGTTTATAGGAATAAAACTGTCCTAATGCATAGCAAGTTATTTTTTCAATCTTTACAACTGCTGTGGTTTAAGGTAAAGTCTTGCATAATGTTTTGGGCTTCGAAATATAAGAAGGATGCTAAATAGTTGTAGGGGATCCAGAGCAAACACTGAAAGTTACACAGGGTGCTTACTTAAATCTGGTGATGACAGAACAATTGTCAAACATATTGTGGATGGCTGCAAAAAAGCAGACCATAGTAGGTTGGTGTCTGTAAAAGTGCAAGTACCTTTCTATCAGCTCACATAGATGCTGCAAGAAATAAAGTACTAAACAGCAGTTAAACCTTTGTAAAGCTTATTCACTGAAATGGAAGAATTACATTGCTTAAACATGAGTTATTTTAGAACTAAGTAGCTTTTCAGTTTGGAAGCGAAATAGGTATTGCTAAAATAAATATCATTAAGTGATACAGATAATTTTAATTTTTCACTGAAGAAAAATGAACTAGGAATGATTTATTTTCTATCATTTCTGTCAATGAGAACTTTATTCTGACTGAATTTACTTTGGAAGGAAGTATAAGAGAGCATTGACAGCATTTCATTCCACAGAAATTCAGTACCTTTTTAAGGATGTTTAGAGATCTGTTAATTCTATGCAGTTTTGATTCATAGCCATTTTCTAGCAGGAAAAAATACATTCCAGCCATTGTGAATGACAAGCGTCCTAACCCATGTTCATGAAATACAGCTGTGTGAAGCAAGCAGTCATCCCCAGTATGATATGAAATCTGTACGTCTGGCTCTTTGGGTGACATTGTACAGGCAGAAAATCTAAAGGGCAGTTGAAAGTTGTAGTTACATAAAAGGATACAGAATCTGCCTAAACCCTATTTCTTTGTCATTGCCACTATTTACTTAAGAGACAAAACAACATCCTTCCCAATATCCTGTTCCAGGTGTCCTCATGGTTCATATGAGCCAGTCTGAGACATGCTTCACTTCATCAGTCTTGGGGTAAAGAAGGACTAGTAAGTGGAAGGGAGAAGACTTCCATGATTGCCCTCCTTTTTGTGTGGAAATTGCAGCTAAATTCAGATTTCAATCTCATGTAAATTTGATGAGTGAAAAGAAAAATCTTTTTCCTGCAAAACATTCAGAAATATGTATCTGCTCTTGAAGTTTCACTTTGACAGTATTTTTCTGACCAGATGTCTAGATAATAGCTGGGTTTGTGATAGGAACATGGGCCTATTACAAATAAATAGATATTCAGACAGACTGACTGTGAAATGAAGCAGTTATTTTTATTTTCATTTGGTTTTGGACATGGGTTATGTTCTATATATCTATGAATTGAGTCAAGAGGCATCCTCATTACATACCAGCTACTTTTTCATGCTTTCTTGATGATATTATTTTAGACCTTGCAAAAATAATACACAGAAACTTTTCTTTTTATTCACGTCATAGTGTCTTCTCAGAGGAAACAGGTTTTTTGTTTGGTTTGTTTGAGATTTTTTTGGTGGTTTTCTTTTTCTTTTCCTTCTTGTATTCATCCTGGAATAATACGTGAAATTATAGAGACATGGGTAAAAAACAAACTCCAAAACATTACTCAAAGAGAGATAATCTATTTGGTAATTTTGATATAGATCAAACTGTAAATATCTTATTAAGCAGAGTAGAAATTTTTCTGGTTAATCTTTAACCAGCCTTTTTCGAGGGAGGATGGAATAAATCTGGAAGATTGATATTTACTTCCAATGTTGTAAAAAAAGAAAAAAAAAAAAAAAGAAAAAAACAAAACACACAATTATGAAAATATCAGTTAAGAAATATCATTTCAATAAATTCACTGTTTAAAATTCTATTTGCCATCTCAATCTAACACATTCTATTTAATCTTCTATTTTGATTTTCATTCAAAACAACAACTTATTAGTCTATAATGTACTTACAGAATGGGCAAAAAGAGTTCAGAATGAACAGTAAATACATTTTTTCATGATAATTTGGCAGATGGAAAACTGAGCATGAATAGGCTGTGTGCCCTTGCAGCCCAGAAGCCAACCATATCCTCGACTGCATCAAAAGCAGCGTGACCAGCAGGTAGAGGGACGTGATTCTCCTACTCTACCCCACTCTGGTGAGACCCCACCTGCAGTAATACATCTAGCTCAGAAGTCTTCAGCACAGAAAACATGGACCTGCCAGAGCAAGTCCAGAGGAGGGCCACAAAGGTAATCAGAAGCATGTATCACTTCTCCTATGAGGAAAGGCTGAGAAAGTTGGGATTGTTCAGCCTGGAGAAGGGAAGGCTCTGAGCAGGTGTGTGGGCTGAAAACCCGTATTTCTCCAGAAATGACATCATTGTCTGATGGAAAATGGCCCTGCTCGAGGTTCCACAACACCTTGCTTCAGACTCAGACTTACTTTACAGTTCTGGGGCAGCAGCCTTTTTTTTATTTTGGTTTTCTGTCCTGTGTGACCATCTTCTTAGTTTTCCATTCCAGTCAACTGAAATCCACAAGTCATTTGATCCTTTCATCATCCTGGACAGGACCCAAAGCTCCCAGCAACACCCGGGAACACTCATCACTCCAGGTCTTTCCAGCAGAAAGGGACACCAGCAGCCGGAGTATGGCAGAGCTGGAATCCTCTGCCTTTCCAGGCCCTCTACCCCAAGTAGTGGGTTTCCCCCCAGCACCACCAGCAAGGATGTGACAAGCATTCCTCAGCCTTCTCCTTGTCCCTTGTTACCAGTTCACTGGTGTTGCTTATCATGGGGGGCACACTTTCTTTGACCTTCCTCTTCTGGTTGACATACCTGTACAAGCCCTTCTTGTTATTCTTTTGTATCTCTTGCCAAGTTCAGCTCCAGCTATGCCTTACCCTTCCTTCCCATCTTTGTACAACTGGGCTGTGCCCCTATACTCTTTCCAGAATACCTGTTCATGCTTCTGGGCTATTGGAATGTTATGGATACCATTCTATATGCCTTGTAATTGTCAAGGTAAGTGACAACCACTCTTTCCCCTTATCCACTGAGCAAGTCATGTCATCATGGAATGATGTCAGCTTCCTCAGGTACTATTTCTTATTTATGAATTCATGCTGGCTGTTCTATATCAATCTTTCCTTGTCCTTAAAAAGCCTGAATCTGACTTCCAAGAGGATTTTCACAGTGGTCATCCCAGGTGTTAAGATGAAGCTGACTGGTACATTTTGAATGTCCCAGGTAACTAAGAAACACAATATAGAATCAGTAGCTGGGAGGCTGATCATGATTTGTGCTTCTGCACACTGAGGATTTAGATTGGAAAACCTAGGGGCTGCAAATAAGGGTTCCCAGAAAAGGACTAAAGTCTGGAAAGAAAAAGTGGTCTTACAGAGAAGAAGGAGTCTCAGATGGATGAAGGTAAACACCCTGGTTGGAGGAAAGATGCTGGCAATGCTAAAGATCCCAGAAACTAGAGAGCTGCATGGGAACAAGCTCTGAGTGAGGTTCTGGAATGGTGGCCAGCTGATGCCTATGGGCAGCTGCACAATACAAACTCCATGACTTTCTGCCAAGCCTCTTTATGTCAGCAGTGATGTCCCTGAGGGTATGGGCAGTCAGGACCTTGAAACTGGAGTGCTGGGGGTTGTGAGTGAGTGAGTAGGGAAATCATCAGTCGAAGAACAAGCTCTGTTCTCACTGGTGCTGTAGAAGACTCCAACATCCAGATCACTACGGGCTTGGTCTCACTCATGACATTACCATAGAACCTGTCTCTGAGCTCAGGGACCTGGCAGGCCTGAGGGAAGTCTTCACTAAGAGAAACAAAGGTGAAACCACAAATTACTTTAGCATTTTCCATGTGCTTGGTCACAAGGTCTCTTGCCCCACTGAGCAGCATCCTCTATTTTCCTCAGCCTTTCTTTTGCTTCTAGTGTACTTATAGAAATCCTTCACATCCTTTGCTGTTTTTATCTCCAGCTGTGCTTTGGCTTTCCTAACTCCAGCCCTGCAAACTAAAGCTTACTCATTATTGTTTGCACCTCTGTGTAAATATTTTCCCAGTACAGTTCTATCATGACAGGCCCTGCCACAAGTGTTCAATTTCTGTTTGTGTGGTTTTAGGAGCCTGTCTATGAAGATGACCAGCTACCCTGTGCCATTTTGTCATCTAGGGCAATCTTCCATGAGAAGTTGCAAGCAATGCTCCTCAACAAGAAGAAATCTGCTCTTCTGGCATCCTGGACTGAGATTTTGCTGTTTTCATTGCTCCTTTCCCACAGGATCTTAAACTCTGCAGTCTCATGGCCACTGCTGCCAAAACTACCCTAGACATTCATATCATCAACCACTTCTTCCTTCTCTGTGAAACAGCAAACCAATTGGCTCTTTGATCACTTATGTCAATAAGCTACTTCCAACACATCCACAAACTTCCTGGACTGATTGTAGTTAGCACTATGCCCTTCCGAGAGATTTCAAGTGGTCAAAATTCCCATAACTACCAGGCAGAACATATGACAATGAGGGTTCTTCCAGCTGTCTAGAGAATGTTGAACTTCTTTCTTTTTGAGATCAAATGATCTGTAACAAACTCTTGTCTTGTGACCCTTTCTCATAAGCTTTTGACCTGATTATCATCCCTTTCAAGACAAAGCTTCAGGAACTTGAGTACATCCTTTCCTTCCTGGCCTTTCTTTTCTGAAAAGCCTTTGTGCAGCACCAGCAGAACTCTAGTACCAGGCAATCCCACTGAATCTCTGCAATTCCAATGAAACTGTATCTCTGCCAGTGCAATGGCAAACTGAATCTTCCAATTTTTCTATGCTGTATGAGCCCATGCGTAAGCACTTGAGGTGGACTCCCAGTGATACCACTTTCACAATGAAGTGCAAGAGCTTCCTCAGTTTGGATTCTTCCTCAGTTTCCCCAGTGCATCCATTTCTTCTCTGTCTTTGGCTGCTGTCTCCTGAGAAACCAGTTTCAAGGTCTCACCAAGATGGCAAAGCTTTTCTTGCCCATATGGATCAAAGGATCTATTTTTTTGTCTTAGTGTTTGTCTAACATAGAAGATGAAAATATGTGGCATAAATTACTAGAATAGTTCAGATGAACTAGTCTGAAACAGCTATCCATTCTGATGACTAATTTTATGTCATCTGAAGCCTTTAAACAGAAATAAATGCATTAGATCAGAATTGAGTGTATGTTGTTGAACTTGTAGAAATGGATGCCTAAAATTCTGTACTCTGAGGAAAAGCCCATGTGGCTAAGAGAGGCCTTCTGATGGCTAAAAATTTGATTACTAGGATTGCATGAAAAGCTTAGTGCTCTCATTTATCTAAGAAGTTTTACACAGTGTTACACTTGTTTGTTTTCTGTAAACTTGTAACACATCCATAGTCTGTTCTTCACAGAATTGACTTGAATTTTTTTTTGTCATTGTGGTACCGAAATCTTTCGCAGGAGGGTGACAGGCACTATAAAAAAAGAAATTAACAAGAAAAAAAACACACCTATGGAAACCGAGAAAATACTTTTCTTATTATTTCTATAGGCCTTAACTGTATTCTTTTTAGAGCATCTGTATTTAAAATCTCACATGTTCAGGTAGACTTACATTTGACTTGTTGCAGAAAAAAATTTCTAGCCGCCAAATATTGTGCTCAATTTATTTTTGTCAGGAAGATCTAAATACTATTTAAATATAGTGCTTTGTGTCTTACTGGAAGAAATACAGAAAACAAAGATAACCCGTATAAGTATTTCTTGATATCAGGAGTCATTTTCTGTTACAAGTAGAAGTTAGAATGTCTCATGCTTAAAACATGACTAAGGGAAGAATAAAATTACTCTAAATACACTAAGAAAATTAGTTTTAATTACCCTGAGGCTGCAACTAAGTGTAAGTTTATTCTGAAACTCCAGATAGCACATTGCAGTGGGATATATGTTAACTTACAACATGAATGGTTAAGTCTTTTTTCAAGGTTTCTCACTCAAACCAAACTTATTTCAGAGTTTTTGACTCAGGACGCTGGAAAGTGAATATTGTTTTAATACGTTATATATGTATTAATATATCTGTGATGAGCCCACAAGAATTTTCTTGTGATTTCAAAGGAAGCTCCAAACTTATACGGTAAACTGAGTCCCACAAAATATCTGTTTCACGTTTTTCAGAATATACTGTTGTGCCTACATATGCATATGTTTAAAAATGAGAGGGTGAGATATGCTATTTTTTATTACAGTGATATCTTTCACTCATTTAATCCTGTTTTAGTACTTTTCCAGACTGCCTCTTGAAAATAATTTCTTATATTTTAAAAAAATTGATTAATATTTTCAATTAAAATTATTTGGAATGTATTCTGGTAGTTAGGGAAGCTGAATTCAGAACTGGAAGTCAGAGAACTGTGAAGGAGAAATTATGGCTCCTGAAAGGAAATCCTTCTTAAGGAGATATTTATAATACAAAAACACTTGCAAACTTCTGCTGCAGTACATTTTAGAAAGACTTACAGATGTAGAAGGCAATAGTCTCTACCTGAGCCAAGACCATTTACAGCAGAACTAATAACAAATATCACAGTCCATCTTTTCTAAAAGTCAGTGTACCATCCCTCATGTGAAATGTAAACATTCCTCTCCAGATTAATATGGCCATAGGTTAAAACACATTAATGCAGAAGTTCATGGCTGCATAATACAGACTGTAATCCTGAGGACATTTTTTAATAGCATCTTTAGTTTTATGAGTACTTGTACTGTACTACAACTACTAAAAATTTCTGATGAAATTGTATTTTACTGTGAGTAATGAAGAGTGTCCCAGGAAGATGTAGTAGGAGAGAACACACATTGGAGTCTGTATATATGAAAAGATATCCTTTAGCGTGGAAAAACATAGTAGCAATGAAAAAGTACTTTTCTTCTTAGTTAATAAGTTTTAGAAATTTTTTATCTTAATAAATTTGTTCTGTGGGTTGTATGCATGTCAAATTATTTGAAGAAAATATATTGTATCAATCTGTCCACAGTGTAGCCTATAAAAATTCCCTTTGGCTAGAACATCTGATGTTTTGTTGACTTAAGGTCATTCAGTGATCATTAAATACAAATATACTTAACAAATAGATTAGATATTTCCATGTTCAGAAAATAGTACTTTAAGTAATTATCTATCATAATGTGGAGAGGAAAGTCACTTCTTCCTCTAGACTGATTTTCAGCAGTTACATTTTTGCCTTCATTTATTTTCAGTGATCGTATGAATATTTGCAAGGAGTGTGTAAAATATTGTGGTGAGCTTAACACAAACGATCCTTGCACTTGCTTGTCATGAGCATCAGCAAAAAGGTGGTTTTCTGATCCAGATGTAAATGCACCTCATAGCAGTAGGGAATGTGTCAGCAACAACTATGATAAGTCAGCTGCAGTTTTCAGGATAGGTGCTCTGATACATAAAAAGGATGATACCTAAGCTGTGTGTGTTGGGATCATGGAATCACGTACCATAGTCCAGGATACTAGAATATAACTTAGATGAGATGAGGAGAGGAGCAGTTTATTCCACTAGCTGTATGAGAGATCACAAAGCAGCAACATGAAAAGCTCTGTTTATGTGAGCTCTGCATAGCTGCGGCAGTTACAGGGTTTACATACCTTTAGGGTGCACAATCTGTTCTTCACCAAACCCTGTTGAATAAACAAGATATGACAAATAACAAGTGATTGAAATCCTTCAGATAAGGAGGCTCCAAACTTCATTCTTTTGTTAATAATACTCCATTCCTTTATTAATAGGAATTCATTCCTTTGTTAATTATATCATGCTAACTGCTAAGACCATAAGCTGCAAAAGTTTCTTAATCAAGAAGGCCTGCAAAGGCCTATGAGACATTAACTATTTTGCTTCCACATGTCATTTTGTAGCTCCCTTGTTGCATTTCAAATATTATTTGAACGTGAATTAAACTCACTCTGTGCTGCAAAAGACTCTAGGAGAGGAAGTAAATATCTGGACAGATGGAGCCTAATGAGCCACCTGAACCTGTAACCTTAATAGAGATTAAACAATCATGTAGTTTAGTGTGTGGTGTCCCTGCTCATGGCAGGGGGGTGGGAACTAGGTGATCTTAAGGTCCTTTCCAGCCCTAACTATTCTATGACTCTATGACTCTATGTATGTATATGATACATGTACATTTACTAGAGGTTATTTGCTTGTGCTTTTATGGTCAACAGGTAATAAGGAATATAAAAAGAGTATTAGCCTATTGTTTTTCAGTCTTATCACTGACTTCCATGTTTCTGCAGATGAACTGGCAGCAGTGATAATATAAGCTGTCATGACCTGCAGGGACTGTTACCAATGTTTGATACAGATATATCCAGAAAATTGTATTTTAACTATGTTTCTGATATTTAGTGGACGATTGTTTTCCTCATCCTTAATAATCCATTGCATCTTTTTTCCCTTCGCTCTTCCTGCTTCCTGCTGTAGTGATGGTGCTACATCTTAATCAGGCAATTCTGGAGCCAAACGTAGATAAGTTGGGTTTTTCTTGGAAAACATGGCGTTCTTCTCTGGTCAGTGAACTCACGTTTTTCTTTGTATTATGCTTACTGACCAAATTACTCAGTGGGTACTCTGATGGGAGCTTATATTTATTTGTTGCATTTGGAAAGTCAGTTGGCAGCCCACAGTTCATACACTGTCTTCCATATAAAAAATGAACTCGAGTCAAACCGCTGTCTGGTTTCTAAAAGAGTATTTCTTTTATATCTGTCTTGCACATGATATTAGGAACACAAGTATAAAGCATAAAATGAGAGGCAAGCTTTATACACTTTCCAACTAAGAAGACCAGAGTGAAATGTCAAAGACTGTGTACAGTGTTATTTCCAGATGCTTTTCAGAGCTGCTTTGCAGAAATTGTTTCTTTGGATAATTTTCATCCAAGCCACTTACTTCTTCTGGTAATTGCAATGGTACTCTGCCTTTGTCCCTGTAAATACACTTAATATTACTTAAAATAGGTTTAGAAGACAAAACTCTAAAAAACTGATGAATTTAACAGTGGATCTGTGCTGAAGTCCCCTCAAATCAGGGTCAGCTGCACTGGGCTTTTGATAAGATTTGCAGCTAGTCAGACAAATAAGAATGTGCAAATACTATTAGCTAGGAGTAATTCTTACCATAAAACTGGTAATTGGTAATGACAGATATAAAAGTTAAAAATCCTATTCTAATATGTTGAAATCAACATAACACATATGGGGATAACTGGCCACATATTAAAAGATAATTACGATCCTTCTAACGTCTTTGTTAGAGATGTACATTATGTTCCTACTCATTCATTTGGATTTTTCCTTCTGTATTTGTTACATGTTATTTTTACAGTCATACTTAGCACATTTTGAAAAGTATCAGAGAACACTTTCCATAGCTAGTGATAATGCTTAGGAGATCAAACAAAAAGTGTACAAAGATTAAAAGGACAGGACTCACAGAAGCTCTTCTGAGTGAATAAGGAGGCATGTGATTGCTTTCAAACCTGTGCTACTTACTGAACTGTCTGCATTATGTCACATTGATACATTTGATGACAAAATATAAAAGAAAATTGATCAAGAAACTTGATAATCATCCAAACCATGAATTCTGTTTAAATCAAAAAGCTCTTTCAAATACATTACTCATTAAGATTTTACTTTGCTATCAGTGTCAAAGTTACTTAAAAATAGAAATATTTTCATCTGGCTGACCTTAAAGAAATCTTGTCACCTGTCTCTACATCTACTATTTTCAATTGTACTGAAATTCTGGGACATTATTTGGGCCACTTATTCATGTGATTCAGGTGACTGTAGTTTCATGTTGAAGTGATTCTGGGTTTACAACAATGAGAAATTACATCTTCCAGTAATTTGAATTTTTCCCTTCAGTGAGTAACTTCTTTATTCTTTAATGAATACAAGTAAAGATCTTATTTCTTTTTCTCCCCCCTCCCCCCAAGCACTGAAG
>NW_009930402.1:12729-23455 GCF_000696875.1 Nestor notabilis | reverse complement strand
CCTACAATGTACAGTCTCATTTTTCAAAAGCTGCTATTATCTTTCAGGAAAGTTGGAGGACTCATACCTTTTTTTGTTTCATTCTTCCAGGGGCAACTAGAAAGGTCATGTATGTGCACAGAAAACACAAACATCTTTCTGAAATGTTCAAATCGTTATTTTATTTAATTCAACATACTTCACCATGTGTATCTGCTGAGATTACTTTTTAACAATAAAAGAACTAAAGTTTAATTTTGAAATTACTAATGTTTAAATCGTTATGCTGAGAGGTAGAGGTACCCATAAAGAAAACTGAAGTTGCTGTCAGGAAAGGCCAGGTAGCAGCAGGGGAGAGCAAAGAAATATCAAACACAATATAGTGTAGTTATACAATTAAGCTTCAGACTGAAAGATTTTTGCAGCCCAGTCCTTTGCTCATGTATAATCTATCTCCATAACAAACACACACTTTCTATATGGAGATTGTGTAAAGTTTAAAAAAAATGTGATAGAAAGAATATCTTTAACTTTGAGATCAGAGAGGAAATTCAAGAATTATGTATGACTTCTAGTTTAAATTACAATTACATGTTAAAAAAAACCAACAAAAAAACCAAAACAAAACCTACTCAAACCATTACCTGGACACTAGATGATGAGGCCAGTGCTTTAGAAGTTGAGTTAGACCTTTATGAATACAATCATGTGTTTATTATTATTTTCTTTGTAGCGATTTAATTGTCCCTGTAATAGTTCCATGTCCTGTAATTTTGAGAGTGATTTCTATCTTAGTGGCATTCTCAACATAGAGTTAAGATTGCTGGTCTTTGATGTAATACCCTTCATTTTGCAGTCCTTAACATTGATATTATATTAATGTAGATATAAATCTATTATTTTATGAAAAAAATAAAGGCTACATAAGTGACAATTTACTATCAATTTCTAAAAAGTGAAGAGGTTTTAATTGTTTTAATTTCCACATCGGCTGTCTGCAAAAAGCTAAGATATGCCAAGTAAAATTTATGAAAAAAAATTAACCTACACACAGAATTAACGAATCACATGTATTTTGGTTGAAAAGGACTCTGAAAGGTCTATCCCAGCACTCCAGTCCAAGCTGCAACTCCCAATATTGTTTTAAGTCAGCCAGGAATTTATTCATTTGACACCTGAAAACTTCTCAAGGGTGTCATATCTCTTTGGCAATCTCATTGCACTTTACAACCTTCATAATGAAAACATTTGTAAGGTTCAACCTGAACTTCCCAAAATGCAACATTCTGCTGTTGGTTCATGTTGTCTTGTCTGGAACTACCTAGAACATTTCAGCTCCATTGTCTTTGTACGTATTTTATGACTTTCTCTGAATATCTTGTTTCATGTGGAAAGGTCTCTTACTTCCCCCTCTGACACATGTGGTTTCACTGTTGATGCTGTTCTATGCCCTGCCTGGCTGTGTTTCTTGCAGGTCTTCGCAAGAAAACAAAACAAATTGAAATTACATTATTAACTAGTGTGGTAGATATTTGCTTTCTAATTCATTTTCTGTTCATGTATCTCTGATTCTTATAATATATTTATGCAAAGGAATTAGAGCTTTGATCACCACTCATCTTCCTCCCTCCTGTTTTCTCCCTTTTTTTGACTTATAGATGCTTATCTAGGAGAGCAACACAGTTTGTTCCCATAGGAACTGACCAAATACGTCTCTCTAGAGCAAGAATTTCCAGCAAAAGCTACTATTTTTTAAAGCATATAAACAGCTTCTCTCTGCAAAAACAAGCATGAGAAAAGAAAAATTTTCACACCTCTTTGGTCTTTTATCAGTATTTTGGACTTTTTCAACAATGTGCTTGCAAATCCTTGAAATACCTAGCTTTCCAACGCAAGATGAGAAAGGGGTCTATATATCATGCATTAAATATTACTGGACACAGCTCTTTAAACTCGAAGTTGTAACATAAATAAAATTTGTTAAATATTTATCTGACAACTACACTTTTTTTCTTTTGCAAGTTGTGAAATTTTATGTGAACAGGCTTGCTCTTAAGACAAGGTAAAATGTCGAAACTATTTATGACAATGTAATGAGATTGCTTGAGCATCCTGGAACAGAAGGAGCAATTCATATCTCAGGTGAAATAAGACAGGATAAAAACTTATGTTGTACCTAGGCATTATTTTGCAGATAAACTAAAAAAATATGGCAAAAAGTATTGGCTCATTAACTATTCATAAAAGAAATAATCTCTGACTTATTTTTACTTCACTGTAAGCCTGCAACTGATATCTCTGCTTTTCAATATATTCTATTTCCTGAAAATTTGTCCTCATCTATATGTGTGCAACTTGAACTTTTGAAAAGTTCTGCTGCTTTTCATAGTCAGCATTAGCAAGATTATGCTCTTGATCTTAAGTGGTGCCTCTAATCATTAACCTTTCTGTCTGTTAGCACTGGAAAGAGAAAATGGCACTCATCAACAGCATATAAATGTAAGGAGTAATGATCCAGTATTTCAGTGTTAACTTTACTGTTATAATCTATTATTTATTTCAGTGACAGAAGCTACTGTAATAATCTCTATAAAGATAGCATGTTTTCTGTTTGGTTTTACAGTTCAGGCAGAAACAGAAAGCTACCAAATATTTTTGTTAAAAGATGCTTGGAAATGTTAGCTTTTTTTCAGGGATGTATGAAGAAAGGGATCATCAGTGAGCTGTAATGCATTAGGATTACTTGTGTGAAAATGTCTGAAAGTGTACATATAAGCCATACTGAAGGAGTTCATATGTTCAACTGGTCTGTTTCTAATAGTAGGTAACAGTGAATATTTAGAGAAAAATTATAAAAGCTGGGGTGAGTATAGAGTGATTTTGCCTTTGCCATTCCTTACACTTCTTTAGCAACCTAAGGTTTAGTGACTCACTCCCTCCAACTTCATCCAGACTGTTGTGTCTCATGATTCTATCCTTCATTAACCAGCCTAATCTCTCTTCTGAAATCCTTATGTACTTTCTGTTTCCATGGCATTGTATGACAATTGGTTTTGCAGTGCATTTATGCACTATGGGAAAACATACTTATCAGTGTTTTTTCTACTTGATAGTTTCACTGACTGGCTCCTATTTCTTCTTTTGCCTTTTGATGAGTAAAAGTACAAAAGATTTTTATCAGGATGGTATTCATCAACAAAGAGAATAAACTAGTATGGATAGGGTATTAAGTATCCTACATAGAGCGCACAATAGAGTCCACAAACCATCAGTAGTGTAAGGGTAGAGATAGGACAGTTTGTTATAGCACAGAGCATTCTTTGCTCTAAGTAACCCTAGTGGAAGATGCCCTGCAACATCCAGTCATTTTTAGTAGGGTTAAAAGCATGAATAAGAAATATTCTTCCATGTAGTCTTAGCACTTTCCTTCTTTTAGTTCATTGGATGTATAAAAGCACTAAAAATACTGAGAGCGCAGCCATGTGATGGTTCTGCTGAAAAAGTAGTGATTCTGCCATCAAGGGAAGGGGACTCATTCTCATCCTTATGCAGAGTATCCAGGTAAATTTACACGTTCCTGATGGCTGCAGCAGTTCTGCCAGCAGAATACCACATCTACAGCTACTCCAGGAAGACACAGTGATTTCACTACAGAAGAAGATCTATTGATGTTTAATATATTGTCAGCTAAAAGTGATATTGAGTCTTATTACTTACAGTCATATCACATCTGACTCTTTTTTAGCAGATGCCACAGTCAACAGCACAGCTGCCTCCACACAAACTAAAACCCCTAGCATTTTGCTAATGCGACTCATGCATCTTTCATCCTAAGCATTTAGTACTTGTAAAGAAATATAAAATTCAGAGGTTAAATATGGAAAAATGTTTAGCATGCTTTTACATGTACTACTTCTTGTGATTCATGACAAAACACTTGCCAAGCTAACTTGAAGTCATTTCAATGGAAAGTCCACTGAGGACTTCCTCCCTTTTTTCTCATAACCGACATTGTCAGGCATCATAGCAAACTGGCTGTACCTAACAGCTAGATTGTTATTAGGTAGAGAAAACACTGACCCAAATATCTTTATTTTCTTTTTTCTTTATTTTTTTCTTTTTCTTTTTTTTTTTTTTCTCTGTTTCTATCTATTCAGAAATTTAATGTCGCATGGCATGGCAGAGAAATTGCCAAACCTATCTATAAAATAAAGTAGAGAAAATAATTCATGGACTCTTCAGATTTTTTTCTTACTCTTTTGTTTTACAAAACCTTTGTGAATATTTTTTTCTTTTTAAGATTTGTAGTTTCCAGCTACTCACAGGTTCTTGAGTTGCAAGGAACACCTTGCTTAAGGTAATTTGCAGTCTGCAAATATTTAAAAGGAAATTGTGTTCAAATTAGACTTCCAAAAGCAAGAAGTTCTGCATGGAATAAATCATCATGAAATCACAGTAAGGTGAAGACTGCTGAACAAGTTATTTTAAGTAAAATGTAATCTATTAATTTTCCTTAATGAGACAAAATCATTAAGAGTTGGATCAGCAACAACCTTCATACACAAAGCAAAGCAGTAATTAGTTATCGTAAAAATCAGAACTCGATTATTAAGGAGGAAACAGCTTAATAATCATTCTTTTTTATAATGATATCTTTTCCGCCCATTTTTCCTTTATTTCTCCTTGGATTCTTGGCTTCTTCCACAATTGAGGGAATAGGGGATATTTACTGTAGATACTACTGAATTTTTTATCATAAAATAATTTTCCTTTTTTAATAATTTATCTACCTTAGTGATGACATAATCATTACAGCAGGATGGTGGTGGCTATGAAAATATATAAGAAAAAAACCTTTAAACTGTAGATGTTTATCAATAACTGTGATAAATATACCAAAACCACATTTGAAGTACGCTTATGCATTTAACAGGGCCAACTTTCTGTTTTAAAAGCTTTCCTCTAATCCTTGACACTTTGTAAAAGAACATAAAAATCAATATTAATTCCACCTGTGACTAAGTGAGAAGAAGACATGCTGCTTATTTTCATCTATCCGAACATGACCTGTGTCTCCTTGCAGGTATAAAAGAAACCTTTAAAAGTGGGACTTGGATAGTACAGAGATATTGGGAAGTGTATGGTGAGTCACAACTTCTTTCTATAACCACTTGTGGTATTTAAAATTGATGTCTTGGTAAACACAAACTGAATTGGCAGCCATCAGAGGAGAGAGTGAAAAGAAATTAAACTTATTTTCCTTATTGAGAATTGAAACAATACAAGTTGTAAACAGCTGCTTGTTTGAAATGTATCTTTTAATGAACCTATGTAATTAGAAACACTAAATCATTGTTACTTGAAGGAATTTGATATTTAGGAGCCATGTTCAGTGAAGTTTGCTTTAAGCAAATACATGTAATTTGAAAATGGAACTCACACATAGGTTTCAGGCTGGGTATTGATACTCTTTATCATGTTTCTCTGATTTACCTGGTTGTATGGCTACTCAGAGTTCCCAGAAAATTTGTGTCATAAATTAAATGAAAAAGTCTCCTTTTTTTCATTTATGCCTATATTTGATTACATAGTAATTTAACTAGTCAATTACTTATGGTTTCTTTATAATTGTAAAAATGTTTCTGTTACTGCAGTTAGTATATTTTAAAATAAAAATAGCCATGGACATTTTTTCTGTGGAGAAAAAAAAATTTTACAAAGTTTTATTGAACAACATAGAAGAATTTCACTGTATCATAAAGAATACCATATATTTCCCATAAAATAGCCAAAAGAGACAAATAGCACAGTTTTCTTTCTTCATGGTTCTCATAATTTTCAAATACTCCAAAATATACTGCTCTCAATCAATGTTAAATATAGACTTCTAACACTTTGTAATAAATAAAAGAAATGGTGTCTCTGTACCAAACTATTGTCTGTAATCCCCATTCCAAAGAAATTAATCAAACTTATAATTTCACAGAAGATTACAAATAGAACAGAAGCTTGAATGAAATAGTATTGCATTCACACTTTGGTCCTCAAAGAATCTCTTCTTACTCCATAATATATTATTCTTCCTCTTTTGATGCTTCTTTAGGAGAATTTCATTAAACTGGAAGATTTAACATGAAATTCAAGTTCTTTAAAGAAAAAGCATATAAATAGGGCCTTGAGTAGAAATAAAATCTTGGGAACTTTAAACTTGGATTTTCAATTAAATTAAATAATCATGTGAAAAAGGGGCATTTTTCATGAAGATGTAATACTTGGATAAACAAATGTTTCCTACAGTTGTATTAGTAGCTATCTTTTCCTTTATTTCTCTGCCTAAACTCTCTTCTAAGACCAAATAATGTGCCTTCTGAGTGTTTAGCACTAATCCAGTCAAAGTCACATACTTGTCAACATTGGATGTGAATAAGCTTCTTTGTATTATGGCAAACTACAGTAGGAATGAATGAATCATGTAATGACAGCTGACAGCAAAGACTGTAAATATGTCTTGGGTATACAAACTGAGAGATCATATTCCCTTTATTTATGGACATAGTATCTCATAATGTTGTTTTTCAGTACTACAGTCCTACTTTGGATATATAACTCCTTAACTCCTTAATATGGCATTTAAGATCTGACACTAAGTACTCTATGAAAAGATAATATAATGCATGTCTTAAGTTCATAAAAATGCAGATGCAATCACAGTTCTGCTGAAGCGCCCCTCTGAAAAGTGTCATTTGGGCGGATAAATAGAATCATCATCCTTCGTATAATCTAAGCATTAGCCTGTGTACAGTTTGTATCAGGAGTGCTTTTTAAAGTGAATTTCCTAGTCTGCCTCATTGTAAATCTCCAGTGAATGTCTAGAGAATCTCCAGTCTGCTTCATTGATTACAAATGTAAAATTAGCCATGCTTTATTGGAACAGTGGTTGATTTCTCCGATCATTTGACCATCTGACAGAGCCTGGCTTGCCCATGAAGTTACACATCAGAACTTCAGCATCATGTCCCAGAAAGAACTGCTGGTCTCCTGAGTAATAGCTTTATTTGAGATGTATTTGTTTATCGGTCCACCTGACAGTCTGTTTGTCTGTTGTCTGTATAAAACCCAAAGGATATTCAGAATTAATAAATCAGTTGTTCATCTTGCATTCTCCTACTAAGCTGTCCTGACTACTCATTCCCTTTCCCTCTGATTGCTCCTGGACCTGGAAGTGGTCTTCTTCAGAAGTTTTATTCCTCAGCAACCACTGCTGTTTGCTTTTTTACAGATGATATAACCAGATTCAAATGTATTTTGCAGAGCTAAAGATGATAAAATATTTTTTATTTCTTGTTTTGGGAAAAGATTTTATTTACAGTCTCTTCCCAGTATATTCATGTCTGTATGTTTAACAAGGTTAAATAAAAAATTAGATTTTGTGCAAATAAAGTTGGCAACAAAGTCAGACAAATCTCTAGTTCTTCAAGAAAAGCTAACTGAATTCATAGACAAAGTTAATGCAACTGACCAATTTTTTTTTTTCAGTATACTTAATGCTTTCTTTTTTAAATTTTGTATGAACTAAGTGCAACCAAGTTACTTCCTTTTTTAAATTTTGTATGAACTAAGTGCAACCAAGTTACTTTCATGCATAAACAAACCAAACAAAAACATTATTCTATAATGCAAAGACATGTTGGAAATACCTCATATAGTTTTACTAAATATAGTTGAGTTTTGTTGCCAAGCTGACTTTTTCATTATTTGAATGCTTAGGAAATATATTATAGGAATACATATTTTAAAGATGAAAACTGATTTCCAGTTTTGCAAGTATACATATTTTCGACATAGTGAATATGCAGCTGAATGAAACCGTTCACAAGTGTGCAGCAGTTCACAAATTAATGTAAAGCTTTTTGTTCTTTGTTATTATCATGCAATCACCTGGGTGCTCATTTCAGCAAGAATGAAACTCCTGGTAAATGAAAAACTTGTCAGTCAAAGAAGTAGTTCAAAATTATAAGTTTATATATATTTTGGGGAATTGCATTTTTTCCCTTCAGTTTCTACAGATTGGTGTCTACACTGCACAAACACTCAATACAACTTTGGGAACTGACTTCGTTTTGTTTCTGGAAGCTTTCATTGATGACAAAGGCTGAAGACTGCAGACTTGTTTCAGATGACTAGTCTTTCTATTTTCAGTGTCTAGACAATTTGTGCCCTTTCTCCTGGTGATAAGCATCAGTAGCCCACACTATTTTCTTTACCTTGTTACAACCCAAATCCATAATCTTATATTGGATGTAGTTTGAGCAATTTGAGAATACATACTAAGCACAAGGAATCAATTCACTTTCTGCTGATTTGTGTTTATGTGTGTGGGTTTCTGTTCATTTTGGAGTTGAGTTTGGTTTTTTTTGGTTGGTTGTTTGGGATGGTGTGGTTTTGGATTTATTTTTTTTTTGTTGGTTGGCTGTTTGGTTTCTTCTTGCATTTTGAGGACGGTGGCACTTTTTGCTTTTTTTAGAGGAAGGGATTAATACTAGCAAAATTTAGTGATCAGTAAAGAAAAAAACAAAAATAATTAATCTATTTGGTATCTTTTTCAAAGGACAATTTTTAGATATGTAGTTGCAAGCTTTTAATTTCTTTCCCTGAGCTTGTATCTCCTGTGAATTTAATTCTGAGAGTTTCTGTTTTCTAACTAACTTTTTCTTCAAGCCACATGAAATGTCTTGTGGGTATGTTTGATTGTTTGTTTTTAATAAGGTAATGAAAAGAATGCATTAAGTATCATGTGTTAAAGGCACAGTGATTAGTGCCTTTATCTTGAGAAATACAGTGTGACCATTCCATTGAATTAGGAATGATCCAGTTATTTCTCATTAACTTTTCTTCTTTTTTATCTGATGTCATTGTTTGTACAACCTAAATCTTACCTTAGAACCATTCTAAATGTGACACACCTCAGTAAAAGACTTCATTCTTGGAAAGCCATAAAATCATTTCCTTCTTCAATTTTTTTTTTTTTTTTTCCCCTGGTATATGCTACTGAACGGGCAATTAAGTTTCTATATTCTCACTTTTTAGCTATCAACTCATAACAACAATAGAATATTTTTCTACAGGATAAGGGGTCAGAATTTTTGGAAACTGGGAATCATCAGTTGTCACCTTTGCTCCAGTTTTGATACATTCTGTGGTGTATATTTCAATGTCTTTACATTTATAATGAGGTCCAGATTAAATCTAAATAACATTCCAAGCACTTCAGTGACAGTTACAAGGACTGCTCATGCAGTATTAGACAGTGGTGTACCTACGGTTTTAGAAAACATCCTCCTGAGTGCACATGCATTTGACACCTAAAAAACTCAAGGAACACTGAAATTACAGTCATCAGTGATTACCAGGCCAATAGTTACGGTCTGTTGAAAATAGGAATGCCATTTTAATGAAATCATTTGTGTTTCTATGAAAGTACTCTTGGTTTGCATAATCCAGTTGCCCCTGTTGTGGTTGATACTGTTCCTTGTTTATAGTTTACAGCTCAACTTACATCTGCTTAGGTTGGAAATCATTATTTTCTTTTACTTTGATGTTTTCAAAGATGGAGAAGAATTTTACACTCTTCTGCGTGTCACTCAGTTGCTGATAAAGAATTTCACAGCTAGTGCTAGTGTTAATTTGAGCCAAGTATGAGTTCATTGACCTGCCTTGGCACTAATTTACCTCATGTAACTCAAATCATAAAAATCTATCTCTCCTGCATATCTCATTTAGGAAAGTCATTCTTGCATACATCTTCATACAGTGATCAATCAGATGTGATAATCTACCAAGAGGCAGGAGGAAAAAAGGTTTTTCCCAATGAATCTTTTTAATATAATCCCCTTATATTATTTTAATTTATTTTCTGGGTGGGAAAAAGAATCAAATGCAAAATTTAGAACTATTGATATTGAGAATCAATTGAGCAAGAATTTATAAACAAAAATTGTTATTTCTGTTTAAAATATGAGATTGTCATCCTTGAAGCTGTCTTGATAGGACAAGAAATTCATTCTGCCTATATGCATGACTTGCAAAGATAGTAAAATACTGCAGAGGGAAATGACCAAAGGAGGATAAGAAACAACAAATTCAGGCAAATAAAAATAATTTTACTGCTCCTATACAAAATGTTTGGGAGTGGAAGGGTTATTGTTAGAAAGGATCTAAACAACCTAGAGCATAAACCATTTACTATTCTCTTTATGTCTATTTAATAGGATCCTGAACACATATGAATCAACCTGGAGACCTTGGAAGTGACGCTGGTTAGAAGGACGTAATTTGAACTATGGAAAATGTCTTGTTTAAGATAAGTTCATTCTTATTTACGTGGAAGTTTAATTTCTGTACATTTTTTTCCTAAAGTCATCCTACCCTGAACTTCTAAGTAACACACTTCTCAAGAGTCAGTGAAATGAAGAATTTTATTATCCATCATTTCATCAAAATATTTAATAATGTCACAAATAAATGTTCAGATTTTTATTTTAAGAATACATTCAGAGGGGATTATTTGTTTAGATTTAAAATGAGAATTTTAAGTTTTATCCCATACATGCCACTACAAAACATACAGTCAAATTTCTTGGCACAGGGAAATATTTCACTCCACACTAAACACATACGTCAAATTTTTTCAGGCATGAATTAATTTCTTCTAACAAACAGATTTGTGTTCCTGGATTTCTGGGTTTTT
>NW_009930402.1:0-12698 GCF_000696875.1 Nestor notabilis | reverse complement strand
CCTACAGTTGAAGTTTCCCAGTAATAAGGTGTTTATTTCTTTGACTTTTCTTTTTCCTACTTTAAAGCTTGTTAATTGGTAATTTTTTTTTAAATTTTATTTCTATTTGTTATCTTATTTAAGTTATGCTTTCATTTGCATGAAGGGAAAAATAATCTGGAAATTTATTAGGAATAAATTATTATTTAGGAAGATAAATCCTAAAGTTTTCACTTTAAACTTTGCATATGGATTTAAGGAGTTCACCAGTCCAGTTCTAAAAAACTTTTTGATTTTAATAGCCATTCACAAAACCAACAGCTAATGTCTAGGTTCTGATAAAATGACAGTATATCCTTAAAAAGACAGGGGGAAACTGAGGAATCTCTCTCAAAAAGAGAATTTACTTTACAGAGTCTTATGTTGCCAGTTTCACACATATGCCACCTTCTTAGAAGGCCTGATGAATGGGCGCTAGGATAAAGGTGTAGGGAGCAATGTGTGCCACAATATATTCCATTCATGGTTCGTGCTCAGACACACTTCCAGCGGAAAAGACTGCTTAGGGAAGGTATTTGAATTGTAAGACCTAAAATCCAGTTGATATGCAGTAAATGTTATAATGAGGAAAAGAGACTTTGTTGTTACTGTGACTCTAAAAATGCTTCACAACCTACAAAAAATCTGAAAGGTCAACAGTGTTGTGAAAAAAATGAAATAGGCATGTACAAGTTAGGGACAGCCCTGGAATGTGAAGGACAACAAGAAGGGCTTATTTAAGTAAAGGAACAGTAATGGCAAAACTAGGGAAATTGTGGGTCTGCTGCTGAATAGTTCAGGGACCTTGCTGACAAAGGACTCAGAGAAGTCTTCATCTTGGTCTTGACTGGTAAGAGCACTCTTCAGAAACCCCAGACCACTGAATCTGCAGTAACAAAGACACCTTTGTTAGAGAAGGACCAGACTGGGAATATTTAAACTAACTGGACATAGCTAAATCCAGGGGAACAGTGGGTTGCACCAATGAGTGATGAGAAAGCTAGTCTGTGACATTGCACGACCACTCTCAATTATCTTTAAAACATCATAGCAGCTAGGGAAGGTTCCTGAAGGCTGGAAGAAATTGCTATCACTGCAGTCTTCAAGAAGGGCAAGTAGGCAGCATCCATGGAATGAAAGGCAGGTCAGCCATACTTCATTCACAGGCAAGATGATGGAATGAATAGTTCTCAAAATCATTTCTGGACACTGGCAGGAGAAGGAGGTGTCTGGGAGTCATCATCATCGATTTCTGAAGGCAAAAACTTGCCTGATCAACTATGCATGTCAAAAGGAAGGCTCTGAGGGAATCTGACCCATGTACATTGAATTGGGTTTGCATGGCAAGGTCTTGCTGATGAGGGGGCTACACAGGTGGCCTCTGTAAGGGGCTGCCAGAAGCTTCCCCTATGTCCAACAGAGCCAATGCCAGCTGGCTCCAAGACAGACCAACTGCTGGCCAAGGCTGAGCCCAGCAGCAGCAGCAGGAGTGCCTCTGGTATAACAGATTTAAGAAGGGGAGAAAGTTAGTGCTCAGGAGCAATTGCAGCTGGAGAGAAGACTGAGAATCAGTGAGAAAACAGCTCTGCAGACACCAAGGTCAGTGCAGAAGGAGGGAGGAGGTGCTCCAGTCACTGGAGCACAGATTCCCCTGCAGCCTGTGGTGCAGACCATGGTGACGCAGCTCTGCCCCTGCAGCCTATTGAGGTCCACACTGGAGCAGATATCCCCCTGCAGCCCATGGAGGACGTCACACTGGAGCAGGGGGATGCCTGAAGGCTGTGACTCATGAGAAACCCATTCTGGAGCAGGCTTCTGGCAGGATTTATGGCCCTGTGGAGAGAGGAGCCCACGCTGGAGCAGGTTCGCGTCAGGACTTGTGACCCTGCAGGGATATACACTGGAGCAGTTCATGAAGAACTGCAGCTTGTGGGAAGATCTCACATTGGAGAAGTTTGTGAAGAACTGTCTTCCATGGGAGGGACCCCATGCTAGACTAGGGGAAGAATCTGAGGAGGAAGGAGTGGCAAAAAGTGTGATGGACTGACTATAACCTCCATTCCCCATTCCCCTGCACGACTTGAGGAGAGGAGGTAGAGAATACTGGGAATGAAGTTGAGCCTGGGAAGAAGGGAAGGATAGAGGGAAGGTGTTTTAATTTAAGATTTGGTTTCAGTGGTCATTTTCCAACTGTAATTTGATAGGTAATAAACTAATTTTTCCCCAAGTCAGGTCTGTTTTGCCCATGACAGTCACTGCTGAATGATCTCTTCCTGCACCTTTCTCAGCCCGTTATATTTTCTCTCCCCTGTCCAGTTGAGGAGGGAGAGTGATAGAGCTGCTTTGGTGGGCACCTGGCATACAGCAAGGTCTACCAAACACCTGATGGGAAAGTGTAAAGAAGACAGAGCTATGCTGTTCTCAGTGGTGTTTAGTAACAGGACAAGAGGCAATGGGTGCAAAGCAAAATATTAGAAAGTCCATTTAAACATAAGAAAAATCCCTGCTTACAATGAGCATGATCAAATATTGGAAGAGACTGCCTAGACAGGTTATGGAGTCTCCATTCTTGGCGATACTCGAAACCTGAATAACATGGTCCTGAACAACCCACTCCAGGTGACCCTACTTTAGAATCATATAATTACAGAGTGGTTTGGCCTGGAAGGGTTCTTTAAAGACCATCTCTGTAAAAGTCTCTTTCTTAAATGCTCCATTTAAGTACAGAAAGGCTTCAGTAAGGCCACACTAGAGCCTTCTCTTCCCAAATTGCACAAACTGAACTCTCACAGTCTTTATTTATAATACATATGTTCCAGACCTCTGAGCATCATTTCAGTAGCCTTCCTCTGGATCCGGTCTAACAGGTCCATGTCTTTCTTACGCCAAGGACTCTAGAGGTCTACACAGAAAGTGGAGTAGAGGGGGACTATCACCCCTTTCAACCTGCTGGCTATGCTTCTTTTCATGCAGCCCAGGATACAATTGACTTTCTGGGCTGCAAGCAGATGTTGCTGGCTCATGCTGATTTTCATTCAGCAGCATCCCCACGTCCTTCTTCTCAGGGTTGCTCTCAATGCATTCATTACCCAACCTGTACTGATATTGGAGATTGCAGAAATCGAGCTTGTAGGACCTTGCACTTGACCTTGATGAACTTCATGGGGTTCACACAGACATACTACTCAAACCTGTCAAGGTACCTCTGGATGATATTCATCCCTCCAGTGAAACAACCACATTACTCAACATGGTGTCATCTGCAGACATGCTGATGGAGCACTTAATCTCACAATTTATATAATTGATGAAGATATTAAATAGCACTGATCCCAGCATAGACCATTAAGGATACCCCCCCATTAAGCAGTGGGGGCTGGACTAAATGATCTCCACTGGTGTCTCCATCCTCAGCTGTGTTGTGATTGTTTAATTCTACATTTCTTCCTGAGGGAAGGGAAGGGAAGGGAAAGCAGAAGGGAAAGCGGAAGGGAAGGGAAAGGAAAGCGGAAAGGAAGGGAAAGGAAAGCGGAAGGGAAGGGAAGGGAAGGGAAGGGAAGGGAAGGGAAGGGAAGGGAAGGGAAGGGATCCCAAGACACACACATACCCTTTGGAAGTTCAACGGAATTGATGATCCAACAGATTTTAGATGATAAGATTTGAATGATATATGTATCTATTTGGTACATAATTAGTCAATGTCTTGTAAATGCATGAAGAGTTGCTTTGCTTTCTTCCTTATTTTTTTTTTCTCTTGATGAGTTGAAAAACCTGAACTGTTCCTTCAGTTCTCTTTTTATCTACAACATATTCATTCACTTGACCTCTCATACTGCCAGCAAAATTAGTTTTGTCTCTTACTTGGTTTTTGGGGTTTTTTGCCATCAATATGATCAGAACTGTGGTTTCAGAGGAGCAGGAAGAAGTTTTCTAATTTACCTCCATGTCAGTAGACAGAGACAAGATATTTATTCCTTTTTGACTTTCTTATTTGCAACTGAATTTGCTATTATGAAGTAAAAGTACTAAGAATGAAACAAAGAATACAGAATTCTGAGTAGGACTTCATGTGTTCAGGCATCATGTTATGAAGAGCTGTTTGTTTTGTAAAGCATGGATGGGAACAGGAAAACCTGAAGTTCCTGTAACCAAGTTCACTGTGCCACCCTTTTTCCTTTTCACTGCATTCATTCCTCCATCCGTCTGTGGCTTCATCCTTTGGTACTGCTGACAAACAGAATACTGTGCAAGTGTGTGGTTGATGTCAAGTCATCATCTGTGTGAAATTCCCTACAGTCTGTCATTGTTCCTTTAATATTTCATAGGCCTATATATAGCTGCTAAATTATTCAAACAGAGTTTATTTCCAGATCACAGTATCTCTTTTACGAAGGTTTTTTCAAAAGGACTAAAATGTGATCTACTACAAGAAACTTGATATTGCATAAACATTAAATAGGTTTGGCAAACATTCAAAACATTAAGATTAGTTTGGACTGTTAGCCATTGCCAAGACTAAGGTATTCTTGAGACAGTGAGATGCATGTTTTCTTAAAAAAAAAAAAAAAAAAAGGTCCTCACATAACAGTTTAAGAGCCTGAATTTCCTATTACGCAAGTATGAAGATATTTGCTGTATAGAATCTTGTTACTTGTAATATTCCCTGTCTTTTCCTACTTTGTCTTACTGATGATGTATTAAAAATTATGTCCTCTTTGAAATATGCTCATTTTAAATTCTGCAGACAATCCTACAAGACAAGATAATGCTTTCTGAGTTAGGAGAGTTTAATCTACTTTTGTATTTCCATAACATGATTTAAGAGATAGCATAAAAAAAATCATGCAGAGATAGCTGCTCTGAATTTTTTTATGAATGAAATTAAATCACCTCTTAACACAAATTGTACTTAACAGCTGATAAAGACATGACAGGAAATAGAACATTCTATTTAGCTGATAAATTGATTTTGTGTGAAAAACTTTAGATATGCTTGTCAAAAATCTTGCTGAAATGAATTCAAGTTAGTTCTACTGACTACAGTGGATATTGGATCTGGTCCACAATTTGCACTTCCAAATGACTACTATTGATGGTGGCAGATTGTGAGTGAAAGTGAGGAGTGAAAAAGATCCTGTGATAATGAGTACGTTTTGGCCTAGTTGAAAACAAGCTTCTATCTGAGGTGCAGTAGAAGATTGATGGCAATACCAGTCCTACTTTCTATTGTACTGGAGTGCTATTCAGTTGCTCCTGAGGTACCTGCATATCGTATAGCCTTTGCAAAAAATACTTGGTTTTCCAACACTGTTTTTCCATTGCTGGCAGACATGCAGCATTGTTTCAGACTTTCCATAGAATAATAAAATCATAAAACAGTTTGGGTTGGAAGGCATCTTAAAGGTCGCCTGGTTCCAACCCTCCTGCCACAGGCAGGGATACCTTCCACTAGACCAGGTTGCTCAAAGTCCCATCCAACCTGGCCTTGAACACTATCACGGATGAGGCAGCCACAAGTTCTCTGGGTAACCTGTTCCAGTATCTCACCACACTCCCAGTAAATAATTGTTCACTAAGGTCTAATCTAAATCTCCCCTCTTTCAGTTTAAAACCATTCCCCTTTGTCCTATCCCTACATGCCCTTTATAAAAAGTTCCTCTCCAGATTTCCTGTTGGCCCCCTTTAGGTACTGGAAGCTGCTCTAAGGTCTCCCCAGAGCCTTCTCTTCTTCAGGCTGAACAAGTCCAACTCTCTTAGCCTTTCTGCATACGACAGGTGGTCCAACCCTCGGATCATCTTCATGGCCCTCCTCTGGACTCACTCCAACAGGTCCACATCCCCCTTGTTTTGGTGGCCTCAGAGATGAAAACGGTGCTCCAGATGGGCTCTCATGAGTGGAGTAGGGGGGCAGAATCACCTCCCTAGACCTGCTTATTATTATTGTCTGTCCTATGGGCTTATCTCTATTAAGCATTTGTGATTCTCTGCCACCATTTTTTAATGCTTGGTACTGTCCATTTGGATGAGGGGGCACTTTCATGACCACTGCTTCACACAGGCAACACAATGCCACCATCAGGATCTGCATGGGACTGTGTCATCTGAATAGTGTGACAGCTGCTTGGGGTGGACACAGTGTGTCTTAGGTCTTAAAATACAAAGATGACAAGTGTTTCTGATTAAACTGAACATGAACAATTGCAAAAAAGTAGAATTATTCTTAATTCATAAATAAATATATTATTTCCAAAATAATTAACTTGACATAGGTACATAAATGTTAGGAAATCCAGAATTGTTTGCATCAGTGGCCTAGCTATGCGACAAACCTACTGGAGAAAAATTTCAATTTTCTATAAATATTGTGGTACTATATAAAATTTTGTACTCTTCATATGTTTGATAACATTGCTGTAGAAATGTAAATATGTATCTGGAGTAAAATGGTTTTTAATTTATATTTATTCATGAGGAAGTTTGCTTCATATGCCATGTCCTTCAACATGGATCAGAAAAAACACAAATTTCTTTGTATTAAAAAGAGGTTTGTAATTTTTCCCATTTCAGTTTCACATTGATTTTATTTAAATTTTCAATTTTCTTGGAATTACTTCTTTATCGTAAACTTTATTACCTAAGAAAAAATACTTAACACACAGAAAAATGGTTTTAAAGAGTGTTAAAATTTTTATTACAGTTTAAAGCAAGAGATATCTTTCCTTGATACGCTGCCCAGTCTTGCACTTTAAGTTCAAATTATGTTAAATCTCATACCCATCCACACAAATTTTATTTATGTATCATGACCATGAGTGCTTATCAGAGTAAATGTTAGCTGGACAAAACCCATTTATTTGTAAGTATCACAATTTGGAAGTTGGAAGTTTTTAATAATTCTTTCTTTGTGACAGAGGCTGCCTACAGTAATTGAAAAATACTTATATTATTCACAGAATCACAGAATCATTAAGGTTAGTCTTGTATAACAGCCCTAGTTCCCAATTTTTTTTTTCTGTGAGAGTAGAAATACAGATATTCTGCAGTCCTCAGAAAAAGCTGAGCAAAGAAAGCAAAAGAAAGTTCCTCATTTTCTTGTAAAAATAGTTGGAAGCAGTGTGAGGATTTTGAAAACAGATGTCTTAAATCAAAATAAAATCCTTTTCCTTTGCATTTCATTCCTGCCTTTGTTTTGAAACTTGTGAAAAATCATATGTAACACAGATATTTTATTGGCATGCAATGAGCCCAAAACACTGCATTCTACTGAAATATTACTTATCTTGCCACACATCAACAGAGGTGGTAGGATGAATCAGAGACATACTCTGAAATAACAGGAACTGTATCAAAAGTGTATTTTTTTTAAATGTTTTCCTTATCTTTCAGTTAGTACCATTGGTTTTGCATACAGGAGAGAAAACTAAAAAAGGACTAACAATAGGATCTAAGGAAATAAATACATGAGTGCAGGAACACATAAAATTTTAATTATATGTGAAAAATCATAAATATGGATTTACACATTTGGATTTCTGTCTCATTTGCACAAAAATTTGCTAAAGCTTTCATGTGCTATGTAATGTGGTATAGCCCTTCAAATATAGATGTATTTGTAAAGATTCATGGAAAGTGCAATAAGGTAAAACATTATAAATAATTTTATGTCAATATAACATTTTCTACTGAAATGTATCAGCATTCTTCATAATAGAAAACTGTGCTCTTGTTGCAAAATTCAGTCTGGCACAAAATATTCCAAAATTCCTGGGTTTATGACCTCTATGTGTTATGACTTAAAATGAAAAATTACGCTTTCAGATGAACAATTTCAGATGGGTCACACTGCTTAGTTTTGTTTCATACTTGCATATTAAGAAAGCCTTTTGTAAATAAGCGTGTTCTCGGGAACTAAATTATTACTGTTATATTTTAAAATCTATATTATCTGTTCAGGAAAACAACCCTGAAAAAAATGAATTGCTAAAAATAGTTGCATTTTTACCATATTAACAACATAATTTAGCAGCAATATCACGCAGTTTGATTAGACAATGGTATTCCACAATTTGACTTGGAGTCAGGTCTATAGGGAAACTAAGTATTCTGGGGAGGCAGAATCTCTTCTTCTAGTAAAGTCTTGTACTAGTACTGCTCTAGATCAAAGATTTGACATGGTCACCAAAATCTCAGAAAAAGTCAGTGAAAAGCAGAACTTCCCTCCACTGCACAGTAATTGATCATGACCTCCCTGAAATTCTGAAAGGTTTTCAGCACACTTGGTGAGGCAAGACAAAGCTGTCGTATTTACCTTGCTCAAATGCACACCTGTATGGTGTGTTCACTCTTCTCCATGAACAGCCATCTGTTGTTTCTTGCCCTCCACATATCCTATCATATGCATGTCTGCATACGTTGTGCATATGCACATGCTGTGGACATTGTCTATTTGGTCTTAAGTAAAGCATTTGACATTGTGTCCCACAGCTTTCTCCTACACAGAGTGGATGCTCCTGGCCTGGATAGGTGGATTCTTCACTGGGTTGGAAACTGGCTGGATAGCTGCGCGCAAAGAGTGGTGGCAAATGGCATTACATTTAGTTGGTAACCGGTCACTAGTGGTGTCCCTCGGGGCTTGGTGTTATGGCTAGTGTTGTTTAATATCTTCACTGATGATCTCTATAAGGGGATTGAGTGCACCTTCAGTAAATTTGCAGATGACACCAAGGTGGCTGGGAGTATTGATCTGCTGAAGGGTAGAAAGGCTCTACAGAGGGATCTGGACAGGCAGGATCGATGGGCTGTGGCCAGTGGTATGAGGTTCAACAAGGCAAAGTGCCGGCTCATGCATTTGACTCACAACAACTCCATGCAACACTACAGGCTTGAGGAAGAGAGTCTGGAAAGCTGCTCATGGAAAAGGACTTGGAGGTACTGATTGATGGCCACTGAACATGAGCCAGCTTGTGCCCAGGCAGACAAGAAGGCCAACAGCATCCTGGCCTGTATCAGCAATAGTGTGGCCAGCAGGGCCAGGGCAGTGATCATCCCCCTTCACTTGGCACTGGTGAGGCTGGACCTTGAATCCTGTGTTCAGTTCTCAGCCCCTCTCTACAAGACAGACATTGAGGTGTTGGATTGGGTCCAGAGAAGAGCAACAAAGCTGGTGAAGGGTCTGGAGAATAAGACCTATGAGAAACAGCTGAGAGAACTGGGGTTGTTCAGTCTGGAGAAGGTTCAGAGGGGACTTTATCACTCTCTACAACTACCTGAAAGGAAGTTGAAATGAGATGGGGGTTGGTCTCCTGTCCCAGCTAACAAGCGATAGGACAAAAGGTAATGGCCTCAAGCTGTGCCAGGGGGAGGTTTAGATTGGATATTAGGAACAACCTCTTCACAGGGAGGGTGGTCAGGCATTGGAACAGGCTTCCCAAGGAAGTGGTTGAATCACCATCCCTGGAAGTGTTCAAAAACCGTGTAGATGAGGCCCTTAGTGATATATGGTTTATTGGTGGTCTTGGCAGTGCTGAGGTAATGGTTGGACTTTATGATCTTAAAGGTCTTTTCCAACCTCATTGACTCTATGATTCTATGGTTCTATGATTCTGTGATTCTATTCTACAATTCTATGTAGGGCAACTCTGCTCTCAGTAGAATACCTGTGAACAGAAATTTGAGATGTATGTGAACAGGAACACAGTAAGGCCTTTAAAGCTGTGTTAAAAAACCCTGTAGTAGAATTTAGCTTACCCACTTCGGTTTATCATGAGTCACCTGTTCGTAGTAAAGAATTTAAATATATAGTTACAGGACAAGTGCCTTTAAAATCACCATTGACTCTGGGAAAGCCTCTTCAGCTGCTATCTAATCGCTGTGGTAGGGAGTTCTGAGGAAGTCTGTGTATTCATCTCCCCCTTAGCAGCATTTGTACCCAGACCACCTTATTAGGTGTCCACTAACATATGTGGACATGTTTGGAGAATATGTAAACACTGTTGAGGGTTTTTTAATCTGGTTTTACATCCTTGTCCAGATTCTTTATTGCTACCAATACTACTTTTCCTAGTTTAAAACTGCTTCAGGTATGCATTTGTCATCTTCATAACTTTTTCTTAACAAGAGTGCTTTTGTATAAGAAATCAGGACCATGTAAGTATTTTCACAATAAGAAATTACTACTGTATAGCCACAGAATAATTTTAGCTGGTAGGAACCACTGGTAACACCTCAAATAACCTTCTACAAGGCCACCTTAAATCAGATTGCTTGGGGCCAGTCAAATTCCTAGTGTCTCTGAGGATAGAGATCCCATAGACTCTGTGAGCAAAATATTTATTGTTGCCTACTTAATGTTCTTCCTCACTAAATATTTACATAGATAAACTGTCAGTATTTTCCCTCTTTCTATCTTATTATCTTGGACACACAGTGCACCTCATCAGTGCCTGGCCATGGATATTAATTACTTTTTTAAATACAGGAGAAGTAACATAAGAAAATTTTGCCCTCTTTTGTCTGAAAGCAAATGCATTGGCTTCTGGTCTGAGTTTTGCATTGTGACAGAAGCCCCAAAGAAACCCCATTCCAGGCCATAGTACCTGAAATAAGTAAAGAATTTTTTCAATATGGAGCCATTCCCTTATATAATTAGATGTTCAAAGAAACACGTGTTTTTCCTCAGAAGGACATGACTTTATGCCGAAGAAAAGTTGATGTTACTTTAAATACTGAGTAACAGTCAGTCTGGTCTGATGAGCTATATGCCTCATCATTTCAACAGTGTTACTGGAGTGTTGAATCAAAATAATTGTCCTGTGCACTTTAATTGTCTGCTAGAGAAACATTGTCAACTCAGGACAGGATATTACGTATTTGGGGTTTATAACATTGCTTCTGTGTGTTTGATAGCAAGTTCTTTTACAATTCTATTTCAGATTTTTTCCTCTAACCTTCCTGCTGCCATGCTGAACAAAGCTACATAAAATATTTCCTCCACATTTTTCAAGTATACATAAGTTTTGGTACTTCTATTTTATAGGACTTCCTTCATATTTAAATCTTTGCTCTGTAATAATCACCAGTGTTTTCTTTCCACAGTGGTACCCAGCACTATAATCGTTTTGCATGTCAAGATTTGACTAAATTATTTTAAACTTGTTTCTTCCGTATTTCTTTGCTCTGCCTTAAAAAGTTTGCTCATAATGTTGGTCATACAGTGATATTTTTTTCCCACTTCTCTAGTCACTTCATTCATATGATGAATCTACCACGTCTTTCTTGACTTTACAATATCAAAATGCTTATTTATTAATCTTAGAATTTTACACATGCTTTCTGTGACACATATCACAGATCTTTTATCCCGCTTCCCTCCAATTTTGTTTTTCAGATACTTTTTCTCTAGCTTTCCTCATTTTTTTTCCGTTGTATTTTCTATTTTCAGTTTGGCTAGAATGCATTATTTTTGTCTTTGAACACTTTCTGTATAGAGAATTGTTTGGTTTATGATAATTTTGTTTTCCATTTCAAAATAAGTCTCTGATAATGTAAGTGGTTTATTCATTCTTTGCTTTTGAGGTGTCTTTTTTAACCTAAGGTTGTATGGAGTGAGTTAGATTTTAGATCTCTAAAAAGATTTAAATTTACCACCTTATGGTAGACCAAGTCTATATTCTTCTGATGGGGACGTGTTCAAAAGTATAGTGCTAACATTTTCCCTTTAAATGCCCTTTCAGATAGTTTTGAGGTCATTTGTGGAAAGAACTTATTTACAGCTTTACTATTCACTACAGAAAGAGCTGCTGCCATTTTAGCTGTTCCTCCATTTTATTTTGGTGTTTAATAACCCACAAACCCCATTAATTGCCCTGTATAGACAGATGGCACAATCTTCTAGTATTTTACCTTTGGATTACATCTTGGAAGCAAGAGAATCTTTTCAATTGTATGTGGAAATGAAATTTTCTTTCAGACAGCAACACTTTTCTATTATCCAAAAATACATCAGAAGGCTTTTTTGCAAGCAGAAAGATGGTATAAAAATTGATGCAAAAGGTTCCATAAAATTGGACAGAGAACTTGCAGTTAAAGCAACATACAAAGAGGAAAAATTACTATTAAAGACTGGGAGACCCTCGTAGCTGCCAGCCAAACAAAATTGTGTTAAATAACATCAGTGGTAACATCAAGAGATCTTGCTGAATATAAATAGTTGGTCTGTAACTAAAACCTTTGACAGTGATATCTTTATAATATCTGGGTGGAAATTCTCTTTCTTGTTAGAGGCTTCTGGATTTTTAAGTATTTTGGTTCCAAATGGGAACAGAAATTCAATGCTTTTTTTGTGTTTTGAGCAAACCAGAAAACAAATACTTCACAAGTGGTAACTTTTATATCATGTCTGGGAGCTTAAAGTATTCCCACTGCTCTCAGATTTTTGGTTGCATTTACAGCTCCCCTGACAAGCCACACTATGAATTTTAGAAGCCCATGTTTTCTCCTCTGACCATTGCTTCTGAAGAATGTGATATTTTCAAGACATTTATCCTTGGTTTTTTGTTTGTCACTGAATTTCTATTTTAATCCTTTTCTTCCTCAGATCTTTACTTCTTTCACTCAGCACTGTCAGTTTGTATCATGTCTCTAAATTGGTGAGACATTAATTTGATGGATGGACCACTCAG
>NW_009930401.1:20820-43011 GCF_000696875.1 Nestor notabilis | reverse complement strand
AGAAGGAGAAAAAATGGCTGCTGTAGCTGAAACCAGGACATAGCTTTAGAAAAGTAACTGTTGCTGTGAACTTTTGTTTTTCCCATCAAACTGATGTGTTTATTTTGTATTTTTGGCTAAAAAAAAAAAAAAAGAAATAACATACTTTGTAAAATAGAACACTGTGAATTACAAGTAACAGACTGATTTCTGTTAGAGCTGCTAAAAACTTAGTTTGAGTTGAAATTAGTGAGACAGATTTTCTAGGACAAAAAGCATCAAGTTAGAAAGTACTATGATAATTATTATTGTGCCAATGAAAGCATGTGCCTTGGAGGTTTAGTAATGGGATGCAGTACCTTCTGATCAGAGGTCACTGGTTTGAATCCAGCTCAGGATAATGTAGTCACTTGGTTTAGATGCTGATGTAAAACACGTCTCAGGTCAGTGTAACTGTGTTTTTAATTACCTGCAACCACAGTTTTGTTGTTTTTCTTAACTGAGTATGTTAATCTTGACATCTCTAAACAGACAATAAAATGTTAATATGAAAAATATCTTTCTAGCTGATAGCAGGGTAGAGGAGGACTGACCATTTACTTGGAATTGATAGCCTTCTCGTTCAGATAGCTGGTTTCATTAATACAAGTTTAATGCAGAAGGGCTCATCCTGCAAGAACTTAATTATTTTGATCTTCTGAAGCAAACTTGGAATTCTCTGAACTCTTATGCCATGTGAATAGTCTTCTGGAAATGCATGGTATCACTTACGTGAAAACAAAGTATTGTGAATGCTTTGCTTGGTCAGATTTTATGGAAAGAAGCCCATTATGAGGAAAATTTTTATTAGATCAGAATAGGTATGGTGCTCTGAGATTTTTATTTTTTCCCTGCTTTCTTTCCTTCCTGTTTTCAGGGGATCCATGGTGTCTGACTGATAACCTTCTAATTCTGAGATAGCACAATCCTCCTAGAACTTTTACAGACATCTTCTTTTAATCTTCTGCTACTTGATAGACCTTTATCTCATTTGTTCTCCAGTGCCAAATTACAGCAAACCTTTCTTTTTTTGTTTCAGCATCTAGGATTCAAACAATGTTTAGACCTTGTTTTCTCCTTGGTATCTTTAGTTTTATATATCTTACAGAAAGCAGAGAAGTATGGCATTATGAAGCAGTTTGTTTTACACAGAATATCCAGGTTTTTTTAGGAATATTGTATCTAACAGTGTTTTTTCTATATGAAGAATTGTATTACCCCAGAGAATTGCAGTCTTGATGGAGAAGGGATATATTTCTGTTGGGACTCATTCTAGGACACCCCTCTCCCCCCAGTTCTACTGCACTTGGTGATTTGCATGATTTTTTGAATTAAGTCAGAAATGTGGCTTGCATGTTGCTGGTTTTGAATATATACATCTACTACTCTAGTGGCTTATGTATGTGCTGTGCCCTGTGCTGGGTCTGAATATAAGGAAGCTTACTGGAATTAGGACTTAATGTTACTTCTGGATTCGGGTAGCTCTGACCTAGAAGTATGGCTAAACAGAATCTGGGTTTTTTTTTTGTGCTATTTCTCCTGTCCAGATGAGATTGTTTAGCAGCTTTCTATTATTATTTCCAGGTCAGCTTTGTATGGTTATTTGAGTCACTCCTACTAGCGTTTTTTTCCACCAGATTATATCATATGACAGATAAGTTATTTTCTCGTATAAAGTATAATAACACATAACAGATTCTTTTAACGTGAACTGAAAGTTGAGGACACATTAGCTGTCAACATGTTGTCACATATGAGTGCTTTGTGACATGATTGCAAAACGTAATTGCACATGGTCTAGTGTGAGGCGTCCCTGCTCACGGCAGGGGGTTCGGAACTAGATGATCTCAAGGTCCTTTCCAACCCAAACCATTCTGTGATTCTGTGAAATGGATTTCCTCTCCCTTTCCGCATTTTTGCTGTTCCTACAATATGGGACAGTGGTTCTTTCCTCCCTGCCAAAATATGAAATCATCCCCATTTTCCCCACAGAATAAGATCCAGAAAGTGATTTTTAATTATTTTTCCCAGTTGTCAAATGAGAAAATTACAAGCATAAAAATGTCAGATGGAGCCGTTTTCAATAATCTTCGTAGTTTTTTCATATTCTGCAGAATTGCAACATTCATCTTATTAAAAAGAATGTTCGAAGCCCTTTGTATCACTTATGCATTGCTTCTCTTTTTAGTTCTCAATCTGACAGAAAAGTGCCTTAAGCCATGCCAACAACAGTGGTATGAACTCACTCACTTGATTTAATGAAGGCCTAGGTGTATCTGCTGCCTAATAATAGAGCTACTAAGCTAGCTAGCTCCTGTACTGTGGTTATTCTAGTTCAGCAGCACAGAGCCTAATGTGGGTAAGTTTCTGCTACTTCCTGGCAGCTAAAGCTAGTCTTTGCTGAGCTCCAAGTGCATCTGCTAGTTTACCACAAACATCAGTGTTAAAGCCAACATGAATTATTATGTTCAACGCTTTGAAAACACGTAACTACCTATTCTGTTCGTTAAACACTGTAGTGAAAAATGCTAGGCTCTAGCTGGTCTACAGGCTTGGGACCTTATCTTAGCAAATTTATTTTCAGTTTCTCTTGTTTTTCTATCGTTTCATGTGATTCTTGTTTCCCTTAGGCAAGTGTGCCTTTGGGAAAGAAACAAGTCTAAACTGTAAACTTGTTCCCAGAAATTAAGCAGCCTGCTTCTGGAAAAGTCAATTGTGTTGATTCAGTGTGAGTCCTTGAGGTTGTAGAGCAAAATGCCAAGCTCTTTCATGACCCATTGGCTTCATTAAGAACTGATGAACCTGACCTCACATAATTGGGAACTGGAAAAAAAAAATCCTAAGATTTCTTCATTTCTTTTCCACCAGTTTACTAAAATCCCAGGGCATAACCCCTGATGGTTTTATTTTTTGAAACATAAGGACTTCAACAGCTGCAGCTTAATATGACTAAACAGAGTATGGATGTGAACTACAGTGAATGTACATCAAATTACCTGCCTGATACATGATGTCACCATGCCATAATCCTGAGAGCTATATTAGGCCTTAAATCAAATTACATTTAGAAAAGTAGCTATATGATCCTCTTGCACTTATACTTCCCTTCTGAAAAGATAAATCTTAGATTTAGAGAAGAAATGTTTTACAGGTATTCTGGTTAAACTTTTATGAGATGCTATCTCAGCAAACAAAAAATTGAATTTCAAAGGATGGAGGAAAGCAACAAAGCAGATATGACAAAAGGGCTAATTCTACCTCTCTTGTCTCTCAGACTATCTGCTAAATTCCTTTTTTGCCTGTGTGCTTTAAAGGAAGGCTGGAGAAATGAGTAAAAATATGTTGGCTAACCTTACAGTAAAATCCTGTGGTGACATGTTCTTTTCATCAGTTGTGAAGTGTACAGAAAGAGTGGGTGGAGGCTTATGCTAAGGTTTGGAGAGAAATAACCCCAGGCTTGTAGATGCCAAGGTAGAACTTTCAGAAATTTGTAGTTCTGCATAAAGGAGTTTGCCTTATGCAGCTCAGCCAAGCAGTAGAAACACCACCAGCTGACTTGCCTGAGCACTTACAGTGCTATCATTATGAACTGCAAATACTTGAGCCAGGACTTGAACTGATGTGGACTAGAGGGAAATACTTGTCTGGATAATTACAAATGGCAAACATCTATAAAAATGGCAATGTCTTTGTGGACAGTTTGAATAGCAAAAGAGCTACATTTGGAGACTAAATTGTTTATTGTGAATTGCTCTCTCAGCTCCTCTAGTAAGTGATCTCATGTATCACTGCTTTCTCAAATAAAACAAAGCAGTCTGGCACTGTGCCACTGCCTTACTTCCATTTACATGCTATTAAGTTTACCACCAGCATGCATCTTCTCTCTCCTTAGAAAATATACAGATGGGAAGTACTTGACATTCTTTCCCTTTCCTTCTCTTATTTTGAGACAAGCTACCTGCACACCATAGGGATCATACAATTTTTTTGGTACAATTGAAAAATGTCAATTGAAGCTGTTCTTTGAAGAGTTGCATCAAGAAAATTACTTTTTCTATCCTCTTTTTTTCTTTTCCCTAATTCTGGTCATGGCAGGAGTTTTTGTTCTTGTTGTTTCTCTGATTAAGGAAATTCCACAGGCTAATCATGAGACTGTGGGTAGGAATGTTTAAAGTAGCTTCTAATTTCTGAAAATATAAATGTGACATTGCTGAGGTCTCCTGAAGCAATGACTCTGTGCTACATGTCAAATGATGGGGTCACTGGGTCTTCCAAAGATGAACAGTTGAACAGTCAGAAGACAAAGGTTGTTCAAAGATTGTGATCACTGGCCCAATAGGCCCATAGTGCTCATTGGCTGAAGGGGGGTAAGGATTTAGTTAGATAGCAATGGCTAGACGGATGCTTACACCTAAATTTGAACAGGTGATTACAAATATGTAAAATCTGCAAAATTATTTAAGTAATCTGCTCAGTCTAGTCATCAACAGATGTCTGAGTGGTTTGGGCAGATAGGACTCATACTAGGTTGAAGTAGGTCAGTGTGTCCATTATGTGTAATAATCTTGTCTATGTATTGACTTGAATGGAAAAGATAGTGTGATTTATTTCAATTGGATTTCGGCATATAATCGGGGGAGAATGTGCTTGTAAGGGCTTTGCTGAATCAGAGCTAATGGAAAATATTTCTAAGGATTAAGCAGCAATTGAAGAAAAAAAAGAAAGTTCTGTTATTTTGAGTATTTTCATATATGCTTATTAACATTTATATTTTATGTTGCATCAAAATGGTAACACAACACAATAGTGAAAGTCTGAGAAATTAAGTGGTTAATTTCTCCAAGGAGGATAGACGAAATTTTGTTAAGGTTACTATGGTGTTTTGTCTGGAGAATTAAACACTTTTCCCTTAATCTGTTTGGAATTTATGATTTGTGGAGTGCTGAATTCCAAATGATTGGTGAAATGTATTAGACTAGGGAATAGCCTCCCAAAGAAGAGAGGAGAAACATTGTCCATTGGGGTATTTACAACTGCATAGTGCAAGCACTGGAGGCCTAAACTTATTATTGTTCTTAAAGCATGGTTTATTCTGTAATTCGGACACAAGGAAGTAATGCTGAAGCTGGCACATGGGGTTTGCAGAAGGGGATGGGAGAAATAATCTATATTTTCTTTCATTTGGTTGAAAAGATATAGTTTTTTGGTTTTGGTTGGTTTTTTGGTTTTTTTTTTTTTGAGATAATTGAGAAAAACCTTCTTGTTCTGTTGAGGAAAGGGGAGCAGACACTGCCTACTGAAGACTGGACTTTGTTGAGGCAATATAATTTTCTTTTTAGTCAAGGTTTTTGACTACATTGAGAGGGGAATCAATAAATGAGATCTCGTGTGAGGTGTTTGCATGAATATCGGAAACACTACTGGGGAGAAGCCTGGCATGTTTGTATTGCCATCTAGGGAGTGGGAATGCCTCTACCACTGACTGGGGGAATAAAATGCTCAAAGTGAAATATTAGTTTCCAAATTTGAGGCATTTGAAGGGCAAATCTTCTGGGTTCACTTGTGTCTTACTCTGTAAAGTATTTTCATGATGGATCAAAAAGTGTGCTAGTCTTTCCCTTCTAATTTGTGAGGATGTAAAATTTAGACTGATACAGATGTTGAGCTCTAGATCAGAACTAAACCAGATTGTGATACTTGGTGGAAGTGTCCAGCCTCTAAAACAAGAAATAAACTAAAAAAGAAATGAAGTATTTTTTGTGTGGTATTCTGCCTTTGAGCTCACTGACTAGAGACTAATCACCTTTCATGCTTTGACTTTCCAGTTTTTGTCATGTGATTTGCTGTTCGGCTTTGATATTGCATAACAGCATTTTCTTAAATCCATCCAGCCAATACTTCACTGTCTAATCTGTCCTCTACAAAGGCAAGAAGGAATAATTTCTACCAGGAGTATTTTGTCCATCATCTTGATGGATGTGCCCAAACACTGGAAACCCTATGGGGAAGGAGTTGTCAAACACACAAATACTAAGTGGAAATTAACTTGCCAGAAAACAGTTCAGGTGAAGGAATTTGTAAACACCTACAGGATTAAATGTTTTTCAAGATTCAAGAAATTTCATGAGTCCTTTCAATGCCAAGATGCAAGATTAATTTACAGTGAATTTCCAGATAGCTACTTGCTCTTTTGCTTTTCTGTAAGATGTATGTGCCTTCCTCTTTACCTGTTGGCATGCTGGGCTTGCACAAATGTGTTACCGGGTGTATTCATCCCTGGCTGCTTGGGGAGTAATGCCACACAAGGAAGAGTGCTTGCTTTTGAAGTTTGATTGTGTTTCCTGCCTCTGACTCCTTGGTTCAAAATAATCAAAGCAGCATACCTACTTTAGGAAAAATTATGACTTCTTGTGACACCTAGTAGACAGTTTGCAGTCAATCTATCTGCTAGGTGCAGACTTAATCTGAAAGAGTAGTAGTCTTATTTTCTGGTTCTTGGATTTCAAAAGCTGTGCAAGTTCTATAAAGGTGCTTAGTGGGATTTCAGTTAAGGTGAATAACTCTCTGTCAACCAGAGACAAAGAACTGTCTGATAAAAAGCAGTTAACCAGACTCCAAAAATACTTTTTATGGCAGGATGTATCGAGGACATCTGCTAAGCGGGACACTGCCAGCCCCCAGGCCATATGCTTCATGTCCCTGGCATATGCACAACTAAGCACAACAGCACAGAACATATTGGGAGAGGTATGGATGCTTCTCCTCCATCTCCTCCCACTCCTCAGAGAAACAGCCTGGAACAAACTTTTGTGCATAAAATTGTGTAGTAGAAATTCACCAACCCTTAGGCAAGGATCTAATCAAGAGAGAGTCAGAACACCATTGTGTCTCTGTGATCTGCTGGTCACTGAAGTCCTTTTTAATGAACTACAGCTCAGAAGCTACCTTTGATTTCTGTTTGTGTTGGAAAGGGTTAGGGTTGCAGAGTTTTCTGTCCCTTAACTCCCTGTATGCCCCTTCAAAACAAGGAAATGGAGAGTGTGGATGTTGGTATCTAAGATGAAGTATTTTCTGACTTCCTTGAAAGTGGTTTCTCTTGGCTGTGTTTCCCAATAGAAGTGGACAACACTTCTATTTTTACATTGTAGAACAACTGAGCAACTTCTGGGTTTATATATTTGCCTGTATCTTATAAAAATAATAAGTAATTCCCAATATTCAATTAAGTAAAAAACCATTAAAATAGTAGTTCTCTAAATTTTGTTTGCAGTTTCATTTGATTTTTTTTTTTCAATGAGGTGATTTCCCCCCACCCTCCACCCTGCAGATTGTTGCTTTGACAATCTTATTGTATCTTTTCCCCCTCTGTGCTTTCAAGATAAAGCTGACATGACTATATTTTTGTCTAACTTAATTTATCCTTTGTCCCTGTGTTAAAACAACCCACGGGGGAAAAAGGTGAATGCCAAAAGCTATTAAAATTAAAAGTAGTAAGATGGCATTTTTAAGGTATATTAGAAACAATACCCCTCCAGCTGATGGACGTAAATTGTGTTATCTGTTGCTAAACTGAAAGTAAAATTATAAATGATGATGAAGAATAGATAGTAATATTCAGCAGCTGTTTCTGCTCTATTTTTTAACCCTCCTATAATATTATGGATAGTATAAATTTATTCATTATAGTCAAAGTGGAACGTGGGGAACTTCAGGTAAAAGTAAGTATTTTTTGATCAGCAGTTCTGGAATCCTAATAAATAAATAAATCTAGCACTTGAATTCTCTGAGCCATTAGTTCAATATTAAAGAGTGTTGGTGAATGGGGAAGCTCTGTAACAGTGCAGGAGTGCCATCGTAATGCAATATTTAAAATTACTCTAAGGGTCTATCCAACACCCAAGAGACCCAAGAGAATAGCTACTTTTGCATAAGTCTTGGCGACAAAGCAGAACAGTTTGGATGCCATCAACAAAAGGTTAGAGACGAAGAACATATTATTGTCAGTCAAGATGGTTTTATGGAAATGTGTCCTGTCAAATAAAACTGTCATCACTTGACAAGATCACAGATCTGGCTGATAAAGAGAGCAGAATGAATATAGCGCACTTGAATTTCTCAAACGCATTTGTCATATCACTCTAACATCTTGATGGGGGGAACCAATGAGACTTGGCTCTAAGAGGTTATATATTAGATGGATTAAAATCTGGCTTCATGGCAGATCTAACAAAGATACTACTGGGAAGAACGGAGAGTGTCTGTTTCTGACAAGGTCCCTTAGGAATCTGTTTGCTTTTATACTATTCAGCATTTGAACAGTGTTCTGAAATTTTATTTAAATTATTTACAAGGAAATAATATCATGATAGTACTATCACATTATTACAGAACAATCTGGATTATCTAAATTGTCACAGTTGAGCATTTTCTACAGATAAATTTAACATAGTACCTGTAGGTGTATGTCCTGGGTTCAGCTACAGCAGTCATTTTTTCTCCTTCTTAGTAGCTGGTGCAGTGCTGTGTTTGTGACTTTCAGTCTGGGAACAATGCTGATAACACCGATGTTTTTAGTTGTTGCTAAGTAATGTTTACTCTGACCAAGGACTTTCTCAGTCTCATGCTTTGCCAGAGAGGAGGGGAAGCCAGGAGGAAGCAGAGACAGGACACCTGACCCAAACTGGCCAAAGGGCTATTCCATACCACAGCACGTCATGCCCAGTATAGAAACTGGGGGGAGTTACCCGGAAGGCCCAGATCGCTGCTCGGGTCGGGCTGGGTATCGGTCGGCGGGTGGTGAGCGGTTGTGTCCTTTTCCCTTGTTATTCCTCTTATCATTATTATTGGTAGCAGTAGTGATTTGTATTATACCTTAGTTACTGGAGAGCTGTTATCTCAACTCGTGGGAGTTACATTCCTCTGATTCTCCTCCCCATCCCTCCGGGAGCGGGGGGAGGAAGGAAAAGGGGGGGAGTGAGCGAGCGGCTGCGTGGTTCCAAGTTGCCGTCTGGGCTTGAACCACGACAGTGTAGAGAATACTGGTTATATGTAAGCAAACTTTCCAAGAGGCTTCTGGAAAGGAATAATTTAGAGCAGGAGTTACTGAAGTGGTAAACCCCAGTATTAAGACAATAACTCAGTGGTGTGCAAAATGTTTCTGTTGTGAACACTGAGAGACTGAAAAGGGGAATAGCAGGTAAGCATACAGATGTAGTCTTGCTTCTGCATGCAACACTGGTAAGATTACTACATTCCTATGTCCAGCTTTGGGCTTTCTAATTCAAGACAGATGCGGCAACATTGGAGAAACTTCAGAGAAGGACACAAAATTTATCCTTAGCTGGATATTAATTTGAATACATTGATGTATTCCATCTCTCTCATCTGAAAGTTGACTTAATGTATACAGATAACTCTAGATGAAAACAAGATGCCCTAGAAGATTTTCAGTCTTCTTTGGAAGAGCATAATGAAATAGGCAAGTTTTCTTCAATCAAACAAACAAATAAACAACCAAAACAAAAAGCAATATTTAAGAGAAGATAATTTCAGAGAGTTCACTAGAGAATGTGGTGGACTTGCCTTACTTCTGAAGTTTTAACATTTAACGTTATCTCGCTAAAGGCATACTTAAATATAATTCCTGGAAAGCTGTGTTAAAATGGAAAGAAATCATGCTGAATGAATCCAGCAGGCTTTAATACCTGTGAAGACCTGGGGAAGCACTTGAAACAGATGTCTGAGTCTGAGCATGTACATATTTGATGCCTGTTAATAACACCTTACTTATTATTTACACCTAACACTTTTCATCAAGGGGAAGAATAAAAGGCTTCATGTGGTAGCAAGACCTCACTTTGATTGCCATCTATGATCTATTGGTCATTTCAATAACTTCCTTTTTAATTTGGTGCATGTGGGCCAAAGGAAATCCTTTTTTTACAGCTGATCATAAGAATTCGGGGCTCAGTGTTTTAGCCCTCTCCATTCCTGGACTACAGAACATTTCTTTTGGAGACTTATGAATTTCTGAATGCTCTTCTTACAGTAGCTCTCTGTATCTGAGAGCTAGCTCGATGCAAAGACTTTCCACTGTATTCACAGCAATAACTGTATTTCTCCTCAATTCTTTCTTCTACTATGGAAATGAGAAGGATGAGAGATGTAAAAGATTGAGCAAAAGTTTTGCAGTCCAACACAACTCCCCTGGATATCTCCTTTTTTTTAGGTAAAAAAAAGTACACAAAACATTTGAATTTATTGTGTCTTGGGAACTTCACCAGCTAGTTAAAAATTGGAGATGCAAGTGTGTTTACTGGCATATGCACACTAACGTGTACTTGCACACACTTTTTAAAAGATGCGAAAGAAGATGTTCTGTACCAGTGAGGGTGAAGCGTGCAACCATGCACTCCTTGAAGAAAGGTTTGTCAGTTTTTATATTTTATTTACCTTTGAGTAGCTATTACTTCCACTTTTTTTTCTAACAAGTCTTTGTATCAGTGAAGTTGAAAGAAAAACTAAAAATCATGTTCATATGCATGAAAGGTTTTTGAAGCAGAGATTTTTCTAAGTTAAACCATGAAGACTGTAATAGAAAAAGAAGAAAACACTTTTTTTCTACTGAAGTCCCTGAATCTACTAAGATTCTTTGTGCATCTGTAACCAGCTACATGCTGATGCCAGCTGTTCTGGAGGGAATTGAAGTGTGCCAGACTTAATTTGGACACGTGGAACATCCTTATGTTTCAACAGAACAGTGCTTCCCAAGGAAAAAGCTAAAGGAGGAAATGGCTGATATGCTTCAATCCTTCACCTACAATATTTTCTGATAGAGGTGGAAGGCAGTGCCACAATCCATCCTCTGGAGAAAAGAGTTGCTGCTGAAAGCATCTACGTAAGAGTTTTTGTGGGTTTTTACCTGAGAGCTGTCCAGCCATATGGCCTTACTGCCATATCAGGAGCTGTTGCAACCATTTCCCATTTCAGTTAGGTTTTGGCTTGGTTTGTGTGGGGACACAAGATCACAGAATCTTGGAAAAGTTGATTAGAAGGGGCCTCTAAGCTTAATTGCACCCAGCTTCCTACTGGGAGTAGGATTGTTGGTACCGATAGACCATGTCAGCTGTGGGGTTTTTTCTTGATGCAGCTTGGAGATTCCTCCATCTTTTTTGATAACTTCTTCCAGTGCTAGACTACCCAAACTTCCCAAGCCACTAAAAACTGTGGCTTTTGTTCCTTGCTAAGTTTCTAAACTTAATAAAATGTGCGACTCACTGTCTTTTCTGCAAAAGTTTCTTTCCAGTGCACTGGCAAGGCTTCACCTTTTAAGATGACTCTTTATGAGCATTAATGGGCAGTTTAAATCTCTGTGGTCCATTCCTTTTTCTGGCAAGTCTTCTGGGAATGACAGTAATGTGGCCACTTTTCAGTGTTAAACAATGATATCTATGGGCATCAATTTAACAGGAGATTACTATGAAAAGAAATGGCTGTAATACTCTTGCCATAATCAGAACCATCGTGCCTCCACTGTTAATTTAGCTCACTTTGCGTTAGACATTCAGTGAAGTGGTTAAGATAACTTCAGACACTTAATCACTGTGGTGTTATTAGATAGCTGCATACTAATGTGTTCAGATGACTTGTAAGCCTCAAGTAATCAGAGGCCAGCTGAGCCATCAAAGCAGGTTAAAGGGAAAAGACAATTCTGTCTTGCTATCTTTAGCTATTTTATATTAAAGTAAATGAAGCATATTTTAACTGTGGTGGGGTGGCACTAGATTATCAGCTCTGGGACTGATGCTTTTTGTTTTGGTCACAATGTAAAATGAGTCCAAGTACATTTCTAGTGTGCTTTTGCCATTGTTTTTATTTACTTTATGATGCTTCCTGAGAGTAAGCACTTGAAGCCTGAAAAATACCACACTCTTGGTGGAGTTCAGTGATGAAGGTGACTGATGGGTGATGGAAAAGCTGAGCAGAGGAGTAGAAATGTTTGTATGTGACACATCACAGGAGATCTGTGTGTTGGTTGGAGTAGGGCTAACAGTATTCCAGCTTGCTCTGTATGATGGAAGCCTTGACTTACTGTGCTATATTAACAGAAAGGGAAGAATGTGAAATGCTCAGCCTCATTCACTGTCACTAAGTAATAAACAGAATTACAGTAGGACAGATGTAAACCAAGGTAGCATTTGTCTTTGGGATGTGCACTCTTGTCAAATCAGACTAATCTCCTTCAGAAATCCATTGGTTTTGCTACAGGTTTGTTCATCATACTGCACCTTTGTCTTAATTTTAATACCATGCTAAGACAAATCAGGCTAATATTACATTATCAGTCAGGTGTATCAGCTGTGAGTATGTGTTAGCCCATGCTTGCATGTATGCAATGCGGAACAGAGCTAATGGGCTGCACTATCCTTCTCCCGATAAATTCATTTCCAGGGCAAGTAGTGCCTGTGTGTTTTGCCTTCTAAATAGCTGCTAATCCCAGACTGTAATTGGGCTTCTTCCTTTTAGTCACTGATGAACTGCCTTCCTGGTTTGTTTCAGTGTGGTGCTGGCAGGGGGAAGGAGATGAAGAGGCGCTGCCTTTTTTCTATTTGACATGCAAGAAATCTTGACCATTTCAGTTTGTTAAATATTCCATGGCACTTTTCCAGGGAGTATTTTGTAGTCCAGGTGTTTTCGCCAAATGCCTTGTGAAACGTCCCTTGTGATTTCAAATTAGTTTAGCTTTTTTGTCATACTGAAATGTAATTTAATACCGTATTTTGCAGTTGTGCTCAGAGATGGCTGAATTTCAATATTAAGTGAACCACACACTGGTGCTTATATAACTTGTAAAACATGCCGAGACCTTTAGGGAAAAAGAATCATTAAAAATAGGGACTATTGCTGCTATTACTGTTGTTACTAAAAGTAGTAATTACCTTTCTTTTTCTGGAAATTCTATATAGCATTTTTCCTATAGGAGTTCTCACTGTCTTGAGGCTTTTCTAGTGGCCTTTAAACTTTAATTTGCAGCCTTAGAAAGCCTTTTAGGTACAGGCTGAGACAGAATTTGTTACTAAAGAAAGCCCTCCTGCTGATGGAGCTGTGTGTTTAATTCTTGGCAGAGCTGGGGAAGCACTTGGCTTGGTTTGCTTGCTGTTCATCTTTTTCATGTAGCCTTATGTGAGATCTCAATAATTCTCAATTGCAGCTCAAAGGAAAGAGGAGCATAGTGTATTTCAAGAATACTGCAAACAATTTATTCTATTTGGTTTTAAAAAATTTGGTTTGATATGCTTTTTTAAACATTTATACATGATACAGTTCCTTTTAGCAGCAGCACTAAAAAGGTGTTACTGTAGTCAGGTATTCAGTGAGGTCAGTGAGATGCATGTCTACACACTTATAAATGCATTTTGTAAGAAATAACTTTGCTTTGTTAGCATTCAGCTTATGAAGGAAGGCTGTCAAAATGAAGGAAACATTATACCAACAACCGCAGCACCGGCTTATCCTTGGGATTTTTGTTTTTATTTTTTGCATTTACGTGTTACAGTTTTTAATTACTTTTTGAATAGCCCCTTGCTGGGAGACTGGCTGCCTGTTTGTAACAGGAAGTGAATGCAGCAGCAGACTAGTTTTGCTGTGGTTCTTTGGTAGTTCTGAAACAAGCAAAACTCCACTGATGTAAGTGGATTTAAATTAACTTATATCTAAGATTTCTTCCCTACTACTGTTTCTTTCAGTTCAATGTGTCCTCCTGTGCTCTATGTGTTATAATTTTATAAACAATTATCTGAATCATTGCAGTCTGTGTCAAACACTGGACATCTAAATGTGGACTAGATTCCTCAGGTTCCCTAGTGGTAGAAATCAGTTCTTTTCAGGTTGCAGCCAAGAATCATAGACTCATAGAATAGTTTGGGTTGGAAGAACAATGTCATTTAAGCTGTAGCTGTAAGTTGTCCTATGAATGCTTGTACTGCTATCTTTGGATGGTATGAGGTGTTTAACCTTCTAATTTAGGCACCCAAAGTCAGATTGTAGGAAACCTCCTTGCTTGTGGCATCTCTCACCATACCCTGCAGTATCTGAATATTTGTTGGATGTTAACAATCCCATGTGCTGCAGCCCAGAGATGATAAGCTGTTATGACAGAAATGCACTGTTATCAATCAATGACTATTCAGAAATGCCCTGTAAGACGTCACAGTGTTGCATGACAACATTGGTTGTGGTCTTCCGGCACAGTCGCTAAGCAGGATCTTGCAGAATCATAGAATTGTTTAGGCTGGAAAGGACCTTTACGATCATCGAAAGTTCAACCATTAACCCAGCACTTCCAAGCCCACCACTAAACCATGTGCTTAAGTACCACATCTACATGTCTTTTAAATACCTCCAGGGGTGATGACTCCACCACTTCCCTGAGCAGCCTGTTCCAATGTTTGACACCTGTTTTGGTGAAGAATTTTTTCCTAATATCCAATCTAAACATCCCTTGGCACAACTTCAAGCCATTTCCTCTTGTCCTATCACCTGTTACCTGGGAGAAGAGACCAAGACCTAACTTGCTACAACCTTCTTCCAGGTAGCTGTAGAGAGCAATAAGGTCTTCCCTAGGCCGCCTTTTGTCCAGACTAAACAATCCCAGTTCCCTCAGCTGCTTCTCATAAGACATGACAAAATATCACCATCAAGATACCCTTTTGCAACAATCTCATGAGAACTGGGCTGTGCATCCCCTGGCCAATAACAAGGAAGAATAACACCTACTGATGAGGTTTTTAGTATTGCAAGGCTTGCTTATAATGTTCCACTGTATTATTGAATCTGTATTTGATCACCCTGTGTTGCCTTGTGCAAAAAGGCCCTGATCCCAAATGGATTCTATGTAACATGGGGTAAGAATGAAATACGGTACCTGTTATTTATATCTTCCTTTCATTTGAAGCACTTTAATATCTGTAGAGAAATGTTTAATAGACTCCTAAAATAGCTCTGGATTTGTTAGACAACACAAGAATAAAATCCAGCTATGGCAAGCTTCCTGGAAATTAATTTGGTTTCATTTTAAAAGCACTGCTGATGCCCAGGTGGATGGAAGAGGAATTTGATATGTAGAAACGTGGTGGGGGATGGGTTGTAGAGGAAAGTCAAAAAGGCTGCATGCTGTATCAAGTAGTGGAAAGAGAAATGCTTTCTGCATCTGTATGCATTATTAAGAATAATAACCATTTGGTGGGTGGAAGAAACTTTACTTAGTCACTTCCTGCCTTTAGTACTTCTTCTTTATAACGAATCTTGAAGTGGAAATATCTGAAGTTAAATGGGTAGCATAAAATAGCTGGCAATTGTTTCAGCTTAGTTGTAAGCGCCCAGTTAATTTCACAGTGGAATTACAGATGGTTTCTCAGTGCATTTTATCACTAGCACACATTCTTGTATTAAAAGCAAGTATCAGAAGACTTTACCTTGCTACTTTTGGTCCCTGACTGAAGGATTTCAGAGTATGAAGTCTGTCCAAAAGGCTGTGGTGGTGGGATGCCCTGCTCAAAGAATCACATACATCAGAGACTGCAAATAGCCTAGGGGCAGGGTGCACTTAAAGCCAGAGAACTTGAAAGTTCATCCATCCTTTAGTGCATTCGTTGTGCTGCAGGAACAGAAGCAGCTTTCACTGCAGGAATTCACAGAATTGTCACAGAATTAATTGGTAAATAAATGAATTCTACTCAGTTGGAAATCCTTGTAAGAATAAGTGATGTTTCCAGGAGTATTTGTCCATGCTTCCAGATCTGGATTTTGGATTGTCTGCTCCCTAAATGCAAAGTTTAAGGTTAAGTGGCTTTAACTTGTTAAGTATAGGACCTTGCTGAGAAATTCAGAAGCAGGCTGGTCTGGTACAAGTCTGAATAGTAATACAAGGTCTGGGTGTTGGTTCACACCTGGCATTTTTTTCTCTGGCCAGTTTCTGTTTCCCAGGTGGTGAAGTTCCCAAACGATGGACTGTCACTGCTGTTTATAGATGGTAGAATGTGTAGGCAGTATTTGTTCCACTGTCACTGTTTCATTCCCATTGAGTAATTCACAAATTTCCTGAGCATTTGCAGTTAAGAGGCAAGACTCTTCCTCACTTCTCTTCTGGCAGTGTGACAGGGAACACTTAAACATCCATCACACTCCACAGAGTTGAACTGCAGGATAAGTTATCCATTCATCCATCTGCCTAGCCTCCTGTCCATGGTCTTTGGGACTTTTTTATATAAGCCATTATGGAGAAAATAACATCACCAAGAAAGTAGGTTTACTGATTTATTTTTTTTTTTCTTTTTTGGACCAGCACTTTCACACAGTTGGAGATGTGACATATTTGACTTGAATAAATTCATTCTGTCTGCCTGTCTTCCTCTAGATTCTGAAGTACAGCTTCATCATATTTTGGTCTCTTCTGTCCCAGTGGTACATCTGCTTCCATTTTTGATTCAGCTGTATTTATGATTCATCCTGGACTGTCTGTTGATGAGAAATCTGGCTTTGCTCAGTTACCTTTTTCACTGTCCTACATGTAGGCATTTTAGCTGTTTCTACTTAGTCTCAGGCAAGCAGCAAAAGATGCTAACAGTGGCAGCGTTGTTATCTCCCCATCACTGATCTGTCCCTACACCTCCCTCTTACTCAGGCAGTTCTTACTGGCCTTTCCCTCAGCTTATGCGCTGTTATCTTGTTCAAACAGATAGCCTGTATGGTGTTCCTGAGGAGGTAATTGCAATTTTCTGAAAATTCCCTATTTCCCTTACCTACAGTAGTGTGAATTTTTGCCCATCCACCACCTCTCCTGTTAAATGAAAAGATGCTCTTCTGGGAGAGTCTGTGGATTTCAGCTGCTGAAGCATCACATGTTTGAAAAATTAAACACAGTTGATCTCTAAGTTATCTAGGACCAAACTCACAACTGTATCATAAATTGATATAATTTATTGGATAAATAATGATAGGGACAAATCCTGACTATGCAATATCAGTCCTCTGACCAATTTAATAGAAAACTAGCCAAGTTAAATGGACCCCGCTGTTTGAAGTGTTTTGATGGCTTATCAAAGGAAAGATGTTATTCAAAATTTGTGGCATATCTATGGTTTCCTATGTAGTTTTCTCTGTATCATCTTAAGTACTTAGCTAGAGTAAGTCATTACTTTGTCCTCCAAATAGCAAAAAATGTGCACACCCTCTTTTCTGTCACTTGTTAGTTTCCTGGAATCATAAAAACTGGTTCAGGAGAAGACCCCATAATAATTCAATTGTTATGTATTATCTTGTACCCAAAACTGGGTCATGGAAAGTGAATCAGTCCCTTCCTCTGTGAATCAAGGCTGTGAATCAAGCGCTGCTTATAACCTACCTGGAGTACCACATACCCGTGGTTATTACCATGGGGGCAGATCCAGAAATACCTGGATCTCAACTTTGACATGGCCCAGAGAGGAAGAATGCCTTGATTCCGATTGTCAGCTCTGTATGTGCAAACTGACTCATGCCCTTTTCACAATAACAAATTAGTCATTCTAAAAGCATTGACCTCTTAAACTCTACTGTGCCTTCCTAGGATGCAAAGGATGAACCTTGGTCTCAACATGGACTGTAAGTGGCAGAGCTTTCCTCTGCAGCCAGTTAGTGCCTATTGCAGAGAATGGTGGCCCTCAGCTGCATTTCCCCCAGTCTCAGGTTTCACGTACTGACTACAACCTGCTGCCAAATGCGAGCATGTTCCCGTGTGCCTGAGAGTTAATGGAAGCACACTCAGCAACATACAAAACACATTTAGACTCATGAAACATAGATAATACCATTTGGTCGTGACATGATTTTTAAATGGATGGAATAGTCATATTTCCATGCCATTTATCTGATGTCCCTGCCTGAAATTCATTTGCTAAGGTAACTGAGGGAACACATTTTATGTAAAAAAACCTCAAAACCTTAGAAAACTTTCGTGTCATCTTTGGAAGCTGACTCTCACTGAAGTGAGTGGAACTTTTTGTCTACTCAGGAATATGCCTTCCACTGCTTCTTCAGAGACAGCTGCACAGAGTTGTTTGTACTGTCTTGGAGCAGGACATTGCAGAGAAAAGAACTCAGCAGCGCTTCCGGTTGTGGCACCTGTGACCCTTTTAAAGAGGGCCAGGCATGGACCCTACTGGCTTTAGGTTTCACAAAAGGAAGATGGGGGAAATAAAACCCTTTTACAGGTTCCATGTTGGAATGGGTGCTGTGTTCCCAAGTTAGTTAAAGCCAGTGGCACAAGGTAAGGCACTAACTTATTTCATTGACTAAAACTGGCCAGAGTTTCCCCTTAAGCACATTTGACTGTAAAAGTAGACCAACCCAAAGAAAGGTAGGACAGATACATCCATAGAGTTACATGTGCCTTTTGAGTGCTGTGCAATTCTGAGAAATTTATTAGGATAATTCGTAGCTACTGACTCAGTTGCTGAACTTAAACTCCTCTTTCCCCTGAAAAATGTTTCTGTGCATGTAGGCCTTCAGATAATTCGGTTTACTGTGTCAGTATCTATTCATATGGCTCAATTTGTGGTCTAGTCACAAGCCTTTGGTGTCTGTGGCATACCTCTTACAGACACTCAGTCCAAGTCTCCTGCTCTTGTTTCTTTTTCTTTGTGTAGAAATAATAGTAGTACTTGTCCAGGTATCTGCATGTTACCTTGGAATTGGCTTCTAAAATGTGACTGTTGGAATTCGGAATCAGTATTCCATAACTGTTGCTCATTTTAGTGGCTCTGTTCATACACCTTCATGACTATCTTTATCCTTCTTACTTAGCGTGTTCCCCGCTTGATGGCAGTACAACAACACTTATGGAAATAAGGAGTGCAGAAAAGCTGCATTTTAAGGCTTGCACCTCAGCAGCGGTGAAAATAAATCCTCTGTGGTAACTGCTTACTTAAACTACGATGTGCGTTGTATAAGCTCGCTACATCTGTGTAGATTCTACACAACTGTGAGATTTCAGTAATGTCTATGTCGTCTTTAAGTGGTCTTCTAGAAATGAACATTTTAGCAGGTTGTTAGTTTGTAGTAATTTTGCCTTTATACAAGAGGCAAGAATCTTTAACAATTAAGACGATGTCACGGTGTCCTTTAATTTGTGAAAGCAATGCATGTAAAACAGCGCTTAGGTTTCAGAAAGAAATAGAACCTAATCTCCAAGAACAAAGTCAGAGAAAAGGTAATAATTAGGAGACTAGAGCCCTATCATTGGCCTCAGTGGATCACTTCTGGCTTTGTTTGGCAAACCTCAGTGGTGCAAACCCAGTTGTCAATTCAGTGTAGTGGGATCTGAGATACCTTGAAAACAATCTTGTTCTGTTTCTGATGCTTTGATCTTTTGTGCTTAATTGATGCTGACAAGTGCTGGAGAATATCTGAAAGTGCAATGACCTCTTTTTCCCCTTTAATTTTCTCATTTTAGTTTAAAGCTGGCCCAATACAGAATATAAATAGTGAAGCTATTTACATACTGTGTTCTGTTCCAGAGGATCACTAGGCAATTTTCAACTTCATACACTTGGCATTACTAAAATAAAGCTACTTCTGGCATAAATGTTAGGGCTGCTTTGGCTGAGGTTATAAACACAAATCTGGACTCTGCAAAAGTACCGGGGGATCTTTTATGTCTCAAGAAAGAAGATGAAACCTTTCTTCTAAAGCTTGTAAAGCATGTTGTATAGTACTATCTACAGCTGCCTTAGAAAGATGAAAGGTTAAGGCAGCCCTGTGAGCATTTGACACTGAGTCCAGGAGTCTAATTATGTCAAGCCTGATGATGAGACTCTTAAATCATCCCTTCTGGCCTTTTAATTAAAGCAATCAGGCATAAGACTGGCAACAGAACCACTGATGGAGAGCATTTCAAGCTGAGGCTGCAAATTAGAGGAAAAAAGATGGTGCAGAGTATGGGAGACACAACCTTAACTTGATTGGGTTCTTACAAATTTTAAGGAGGTAGGTTGGGTGAGAAGTGACATTAGAGTGAGGTTTCTCAAGAATGGAAGTGTTAAAGTCTAAGAATAATCTGCAAGAATGAAAGGTTGCCCTGCTTTTACTTCTTCCTTTTCATGAAATCATCCTATCCATGTTCTGTAGTACTTACTCTGCAGAGAAGTGTTTGGAAATAAAGTTCTCTCTGAATTTTTTTCTTGGTTATCCTACAGCCATGGAAGGGTGCCGTTAAATGCATGAGGAATAGTCCTAAAAGCAAAGAAAAATTTTCTAGAGTGAAGTACCTTAGACTGGGTTTAAACACTTCCATCAAATGTATATTTGTGTTAGGTCTTCCTGGGATGAAGTTAACTTTCTTCATAGCAGCTCATACAGATGCTGTGCTTTGTGTCTGTGGCTAAAGCAGTGTTGGTAATGCTGGTGTTTTGGCTACTGCTAAACACTGCTTGGACAGTGCTAAGGCTTCCTCCTATGAGTAGGCTAGCAGTGGGCAAGAGGTTGGGAGGGGACAAAGGACGGTGACATTAATTGACCAAATGGATATGCCACACTGTATAATATTGTGCTCAGCAATAAAAACTCAGGGAAAAGAGGAGAAAGAGGGAACATTTATGGTTATGGCATTTTTTAGCTTAAGAAACTGTTGTATAGGGAGGCCCTGCTTCCCAGGAACAGCTGCCTGCCTGTCGATGGCAAGATATGAATAGCTCTTTTTTGCTTTGCTTGCATGCACAGCCTCTGTTTTTTCTTATTAAACTCTCAATATCTCTATCCATGAGCTCTTTGCTTTTTTTTTTTTTTTTAAAAATCACTGTTCCACTGAAGAGGGGAGTGAGCAAAGCCAGGATGAGTGTTTGGCTCCTGACTGGGGTCAATCCACCACGCTTACATCCTGTTCCTCAGGACTTTTGGTCAGGATTTGTTGGAAATGGTAATCATGCTGCCTTTTTCCTTCACTTTGCCTAGCCTTCACTCTCAGATAGTCCTGCCTTCAAAACAGGATCAGATGAAGCTGATGAAGCTGTAAATAGAATTAAAAAAAAAAAAAAAAAAAAAGAGAGAAAAAAGTTCCAGGAGAATACTCAACTGTTTGAAAGATGCAATGGAATTAGGGTAGGTTATGGAATTTTTTTGTTCCTGTTATGTAAAACTTGATGGAATTTGCTTTAATTTTTGGACCAAGTAAAATTCAAGCCATTACTAACCACTTCAGGAATTTGAGATGAGGATGCATATTCTCTTAAATGGAATGAATACCAAGATCAGTTTTAGGCTTAACCCAAGTAATATCTCTGTCCTTTTCTGTATGTATGCAGTTTCCTGCCTGCTCAAAATATTACTGACCTCTAGCAGAATAGAGTAAGTGTTGGGTAAGAATGTTGTATTTCTCATTTTTTTCTTATAACTGCATCCTATACATAGAACAAATTCACTTTCATTATAAGGAATTTGCCTTGGTAGGAGGATTTGTGAAGCTTAGTTTCAGTTCAAATCTCAGGCAAATATCTGTTAGTTGATGTGAATTTTGTTAGTTTCGGGATTGAACAGTATGAAATTGCCAAAGCAAAACACGTTCCAAATCCAAACTGTTTTACTCTTTCAGCAAAGCAGAGTGAAGGCACTACATTTGCATCGTAAACAGCTGCAGTTCTTTGGAAACTGGTTCCAGGCTTGCGATCCTCTTGATGAATGTGATCAGCCTTCAGTTTGAATAAAAAACTTAAGAAACCAGTAAATTCTATACAATTCAGGGTTTGGGAATGTATTACTTGTGACATCCACAAAGCACAACAGATAATTACTTCCAAGGAGCTATGTGAAGCAGATCTGCCAGTGACTGTAAATTAAAACAGGTATTTCCCAATTAACTGTGAAGAGATCTTTAAGTAAAATACGTCTTGGCTGTTATGCCTGGAACTTGGTTGATCCACAAAGCTAATCAGGATTTGGTAATGTTAAAGCTTTGGGATCAGGTAAAGTGGCAGCTCATCTGGTAGAAGTTCATAGGCTGTAGAACATTACAAAAATCATCCACCTCAGGCAATACTGAATTCTTCAAACATAGTATGACTGGTGTAGGATGCCAGGATAATGAGAGGTTTATACAGGTGTTTTCTCACTTGCCAGGTTAGTCTTAATTGCCATATGTAGAAG